>NC_086372.1:9265382-9380382 GCF_036324505.1 Eleginops maclovinus
CTTTTGGCCAAGGGATTCGGAAGGGAGTGGCGCAAACGGCATCAATGAAGAGGGGGACTCGCACTGGAACCGGATGCCATCCAGGAATACTGCCGGATGAAAGACACCAATTACTGTGCTGTGTGGATTTGTCATTCACCCAGATGCCCCCTGGTTAGGGTCATCTCCTGATGGGCTGGTGTTTGACCCAACTGATAGCCCACCTTTTGGACTTCTAGAAATCAAATGCCCAAATGCGAAAAGTTGGACTGTAGCTACTTAAAAATGCAAAGTGGCACATTAAAACTGAAGCAGTCTCATAGTTACTATTGGCAGGTGCAAGGCCAGCTCCTACTCACAGGGATGGGGTGGTGCGATTTTTGTGGTTTCTTCAGAGGAGGATATCCTTATTGAACATATGTGCAGAGACTGCGAGGTGGCTACAACTATTAGGGAGAAGGAGATTATTGTTTTCATTCTTTTGACATGGACTGATATGCACTGCCTTTTTCTTTGAACAACCACTATACTGATCTAACATGGATCAGTTCATACCTATGTTTTGGTTCTGGTTGTATTGTTAATATTTACAAATCTATACAAAACTTGAAGTGATGTACAGACTATATTGTTTGTTATACAATTTCCACAAATGTAGAGCATCTATTGTTCATTTTTACCAATCTATACCCCTACAGTTTCAAAGCCGGGTTTTTATTACATTCCTGGGCTGTATTCATGTGCTCACCTTGTCATTTTCTGCCAGCGATATATTCTAATATTCTCATGTCCCTTTGTGCCTCCCAAGCGTTCTTCCGAGTCACTTTGGGAAAACACACACCAGCTACTTAAACCAAACATGTTCAGAGTTCTTGTTTGTTCTGTTCAACAATTGTGATTACATGCATACCCTTATCTACTGAAACGGAACCTGGGTTTAACTGAAAGGAACATAAGTGCTGATAATATGCATTGTTTTTCAGCCAGCATCATTGACTATCAGTAATAAACTATCTGACATAATGACAGACTAATTACAAAGCTGTTGCACTCAAATAGTGCTGGAAGTGATGTCCATCCATCGATCCACCCATCTTCTCCCGCTTTTCCGTCAGGGTCGCGGAGGTAACAGCTCCAGCAGAGAGCCCCAAACGTTCCTTTCCCTGGCCACATCAACCAGCTCTGACTGGGGGATTCCAAGACGCTCCCAGGCCAGCAAAGAGATATAATCCCTCCACCTGGTCCTAGGTCTACCCCTCGGTCTCTTCCCAGCTGGACGTGCCTGGAAAACCTCCCTAGGGATGCGCCCAGATACCTTGCAACTGCGTCAGGAGTACCCAGGGATAACATATCCCGGAAGGCCTCCTTCTTCAGTCGGACGGCTTCCCTGACCACCGGTGTCCACCAGGAGGTTCGAGGGTTACCGCCCCTTGAGGCATCTAAAACCTTGAGACCACAGCTCCCCGCCGCAGCTTCGCCAATGGAGGCGTTGAACACTGCCCACTCTGGTTCAATGTCCCAGCCTCCACAGGGATGCCTGAAAAGCTCCGCCGGAGGTGTGAGTTGAAGGCCTCCTGGACTTGGGACTCCTCCAGACGTTCCCAGTTCACCCGCACTACACGTTTGGGCTTACCAAGTCTGTCCAGAGGCTTCCCCAGCCACTCGACCCAACTCACCACCAGATGGTGATCAAATGACAACTCCGCCCCTCTCTTCACCCGAGTGTCCAAAACATGCGGCCTCAGGTCCGATGATATGATAACAAAATTGATCATGGACCTTCTGCCTCGGGTGCTCTGGTACCACGTACACTTATGAGCATCCTTATGTTCGAACATGGTGTTTGTTATGGCCATGACGAGCACAGAAGTCCAGTAACAAACCACCACTCCAGTTCAGATCAGGGGGGCCGTTCTTCCCAATCACGCCCCTCCAAGTGTCTCCATCATTGCCCATGTGTGCATAAGTGTACGTGGTACCAGAGCACCCTAGGCAGAACGTTCATGGTCAATTTTGTTATCGTATCATCGGATTTGAGGCCGCATGTTTTGGACACTCGGGTGAAGAGAGGGGCGGAGTTGTCAACTGATCACCATCTGGTGGTGAGTTGGGTCGAGTGGCGGGGGAAGCCTCTGGACAGACCTGGTAAGCCCAAATGTGTAGTGCGGGTGAACTGGGAACGTCTGGAGGAGTCCCATGTCCAGGAAGCCTTCAACTCACACCTCCGGCGGAGCTTTTCAGGCATCCCTGTGGAGGCTGGGGACATTGAACCAGAGTGGGCGGTGTTCAAAGCCTCTATTGCCGAAGCTGCGGCAGAGAGCTGTGGTCTCAAGGTCTTAGGTGCCTCAAGGGGTGGTAACCCTCGAACCTCGTGGTGGACACCGGTGGTCAGGGAAGCCGTCCGACTGAAGAAGGAGGCCTTCCGGGATATGTTATCCCTGGGTACTCCTGACGCAGTTGCAAGGTATCGACAGGCCCGAAGGGCAGCAGCCTCAGCCGTGGCCGACGCAAAGCAGCGGGTGTGGGAGAAGTTCGGAGAAGCCATGGAGAAGGACTTTCGGTCGGCACCAAAGTTGTTCTGGAAAACCGTCCGACACCTCAGGAGGGGGAAGCAGGGTACCATCCAAGCTGTGTACAGTAAGGATGGGGCGCTGTTGACCTCAACTGATAAAGTGTTCCTTCCACCGCCCTAACACACAGAGTGCGGAGTTGTCGGATTCAGGAGTTCCTCAATGTTAGAGGCGGAGCTGGAGTATGAAGGGGGATCAATTCCAATCTCACGGGGGGAAGTCACTGAGGTAGTTAAACAGCTCCACAGTGGCAAAGCCCCGGGGGTGGATGAGATCCGCCCAGAAATGCTAAAGGCTCTGGGTGTTGACACGTCTCGTCAACATTGCGTGGAAGTCGGAAACAGTACCGAAGGAGTGGCAGACCGGGGTGGTGGTTCCTCTCTTTAAAAAGGGGGATCAGAGGGTGTGTGCCAATTACAGAGGCATCACATTACTCAGCCTCCCCGGGAAAGTTTACTCTAAGGTGCTGGAAAGGAGGGTCCGGCCGATTGTCGAACCTCAGATTGAAGAGGAACAATGCGGTTTTCGTCCTGGTCGTGGAACGACGGACCAGCTTTTCACTCTCGCAAGGATCCTGGAGGGGGCCTGGGAGTACGCTCATCCGGTCTACATGTGCTTTGTGGATTTGGAGAAGGCGTATGACCGGGTTCCCAGGGAGATACTGTGGGAGGTGCTGCGGGAGTATGGGGTGAGGGGGTCTCTACTCAGGGGCATCCAATCTCTGTCCTCTCAAAGCGAGAGCTGTGTCCGGGTCCTCCGTAGCACGTCGGACCGTTTTCCGGTGAGGGTTGGCCTCCGCCAGGGCTGTGCTTTGTCACCAATCCTGTTTGTGATATTCATGGACAGGATTTCGAGGCGTAGTCGTGGGGGAGGGGGTCTGCAGTTTGGTGGGCTAAGGATTGCACCACTGCTTTTTGCAGATGATGTGGTCCTAATGGCTTCATCGGTCTGTGACCTTCAGCACTCACTGGATCGGTTCGCGGCCGAGTGTGAAGCGGCTGGGATGAGGATCAGCACCTCCAAATCTGAGGCCATGGTTCTCAGCAGGAAACCGATGGACTGTCCACTCCAGGTAGGGAATGAGGCCTCACCCAAAGTGAAGGAGTTCAAGTATCTCGGGGTCTTGTTCTCGAGTGAGGGAACAATGGAGCGTGGGATGGGCCGGAGCAGCGGGAGCGGTACTGCAGTCGCTTTACCGCACCGTTGTGACGAAAAGAGAGCTGAGCCAGAAGGCTACCGGGCTATCTTCGTTCCTACCCTCACCTATGGTCATGAAGGATGGGTCATGACCGAAAGAACGAGATCGCGGATACAAGCGGCCGAAATGGGATTTCTCCGCAGGGTGGCTGGCATCTCCCTTAGGGATAAGGTGAGAAGTTCAGTCATCCGGGAGGGACTCGGAGTAGAACCGCTGCTCCTTCGCGTTGAAAGGAGCCAGTTGAGGTGGTTCAGGCACCTAGTGAGGATGCCACCTGGGGGCCTCCCTAGGGAGGTTTTCCAGGCACGTCCAGCTGGGAAGAGACCGAGGGGTAGACCTAGGACCAGGTGGAGGGATTCTATCTCTTTGCTGGCCTGGGAGCGCCTTGGAATCCCCCAGTCAGAGCTTGTTGATGTTGCCAGGGAAAGGAAAGTTTGGGGCTCTCTGCTGGAGCTGTTACCTCCGCGACCCTGGCGGAAAAGCGGGAGAAGATGGATGGATGGATGGAAAACAAAAAGTGAACCAATGCATTAATTTGACCATATCTTATTGTGACTGTTCGTCTTCTCACAGACTGGTACTCGTCAAAGTTTAGTAAGGATTCTGGTTATGAAGCATTTATATATCTATATATTTAATGGCAACACATAACCCCCGTTCTCCTCATTGGGGGCATGTTTGACCCCGCTTGGATTTGCTGTCAAAAATATGTATTTTATTCATCAAATGGTCTGAAAATGATCGGGGTTGCATTCATAGTATTCCATGCTCTTAACGATTACAATACATTTGAAGTCATTTTATTGAGGTATGATGAACAGTGTGCCATGAGGAAGGGGGTGTGTGGGTGTGCAGTGAGGACAGCGGGGTGGGGGGTTCTTCTGTTGGACTCATTATGCTGAGACTCATTGCTGCGGGGTCATTCTTTACCCCCAGAGGGCTGAAGGTGTTATACAATGCAATAAAACTTCACCAGAATTCAATAAAATGACTTCAAATGTATTGTAATCCATAAGAGCATGGTACCCCGATCATTTCAGACCATTTGATGAATACTAAACATATTTTTGACAGCAATACATTTCCTTTTGGGGTCAACAGGAGGGTTAATCATAGAGAGAGACAGCCTACCTGTGAAAGCAGAGCCAGAAGGAAGAGCAATGCTAGCAGGTGCATTTTATACCCTGCTCTAATTAGGGGAGTGGTTGGGGGAGGAGTCAGGCCTTGAGATGCATTTACAAGCACCCCACTACACAATCAGAACTGTTCTTTTCACGTATTGAAGTTCATGATTTTGGATGTTAGACAACTGCAGGCCCTGTTGTAGTTAGCTAGCAGGGCACGCTCAGCGACCTGGGAGAGGGTTCAACGCCTAATATTGCATTTTTAAATGTTATTGACTTCTCAATTAAAACAACTGCAGATTATTTTCCAGAGGATATTCATAAGACACATAATCGACCCGTTTTCTTCCCTTAAAGCTGATTCTCCATCCATTTTCCGCATTCCACGAGCAGATCATTGTTGATGCAGTTCTCTTGCCGGACACCGCATCTCGCCGATGCACCTTGACAGGAAGACAGACAAACGGATGCTGACAGAGGTCATGTGTCACACAGACAGCTGCAGCTATGTCTGGTTGTTTGTGTGTACTACAAGTGTTTGTTTCTGTGAGTTTAAGTGTTTATCTATGTACTTTCCTCTGTGTGTGTGTGTGTGTGTGTGTGTGTGTGTGTGTGTGTGCAGTTGTCATGGTCCAGTCTGGTGGAGTATCCTGGAGACACTGTCAGGCAGGATTGAATTTCTCTCTCCCGATCTGTGGCAGCATTCCTGTAACACAGCTGACCCCCGAGTTGCGTTACCTTGTCATTTCGAGACGCGGATCAAAGTGAAGACGAGCTGGAAATAACTCTGCACGGCGACCTTGGACCCTGAGAGGAAGAGACAGGAGCATTAAAACATACACACACACACACACACACACGCACACACACACAGGTGCATGCATACACAGAGGTTTACATTTGCAAAAGTGAGGAGGTTGATATAAAGGAACTAAGCACTGAAAAACTAACCCATCATATTCAATCTGCGGATCTTCATTTCTCAAACGCCAATGACTGAAAACAAATACTTGAATAAAGAAAAAAGGCCAATCCTGAAATAAATAGGCTGAAATAAAACGAAAGCATGGCTTTAGACTGACAAATGTTATGTTTTGTTTGGTAACATTTAAACAGTACGTTGTTTCTTTCAAACGTGTGTGTGATTGATTTAAAGCCACAAAAAAAAAGCTAAATCCTGGAATAAAAACACAGATTCTTTTGGGAAACACTTTAGGTTTTTTGAACTGCAAAGCTTTACTACTTTTAATTGTAGTATTGTACACATATTCTATTTTCCTTATATATGTATTATACTAAAGTGGTTCCATATTTGCTCCTTTCTTTTACTTTACTTCATTCCTCTTACTGCTTTTATGTCGGCACCGTGATACACCAACGCAAATTCCTTGTATGTGTAAGACTACACCTGATTCTGACTCTATATATTTGTGAATTGTTTGGATTCCATGCAAATTAAAAGTGTGTGATGTTTCACTCCAAACCTCCGGCTCTCACTTCCCGTCAGCAGCCACTAGAGGGCGGAGCAGCACCAGGAAACACTGCAGGACAGCTGCTGATGTTGGATATTCCACTTCAGAAATATATGATTTATTATAACATACTGAATGTTACTTTAATATAGTTTTGATGAACTTGAGATCACGTCGGCTGTAAACTACAGGTAGGATCAGCTTCTAAAAGGTAACAGATTATTTAAGGAACATACTTTTGACCTACTATGCCTTTTCTACATACTGGAGGATGATTTCCTTAGACTTTGGACATCAACATGACTTTTCTTCTCTAAAAACTGAGTCATTTTCCTCTGAGAATTATTAAAACCAATGTGTTTTCTTCTTTACTGTCATACAAGTATACTATAACTTGTTTTTTGGGACAAACTACGACACATCGCTTTGTTTTAGACACTATCATTTCAATATTCCACTATGGTGTTACAACATAGGCAATAATGAATTTAAAAATGCTATACCTTTCTTGATTGCTGTATATTTGTATTTAATAATTGACCTACATGTTGCACTACCTAATGATCTCAATCAAGCAGTAAGTGTTTGAGGCTGTTGTTTTTACCTGCAGAGCTTTTCTACTTTAAAGTCTAGTGTTTTGACTTATAACAGAGAATTCCTACACTCTGGTACTTCTACTTTTAATCAAGTACGAGATCTGAGTACTTCTCCCTCCTCTGCCTGATTCTGATTGTATATATTTGGGAATTATTTCCACGGACATTCAATTGTGAGACTTTTCACTCCAAACCTATTGTCACTTCCTGTCTGCAGCCACTAGAGGGCGGAGCAGCACCAGGAAACACTGCAGGACGACTTAACATCATCATCCAACTGCTCCAATCCTCACACACACACACACACACACACACACACACACACACACACACACACACACACACACACACACACACACACACACACACACACACACACACACACACACACACACACACACACACACTCATCTCTATAAATCTGAATTGTGAGGCCAGAACGTAACTTTTTTTTTACAGAAAACCTATATTTATTTAAAGAAATGCTCCATTTGAACCATCAAACCAATGTTCTCTTAAGAGAGAGTCTCTGTGGAGGTCACTCTTTGGATTGAACTTTTTTTTTCAAAATATTGTTTTATGGGAAGTATGTGGATACATTATTTAAGAGTCATATTTATGGAAATAACCAAAGTTAAAAACCTATTTCTGTTGTTTCTGTGTGTTGGAATTCAACAGCTATTGAATTTCTCTCCTGCCCATTTTCTTGTGCAAAAAACGAAGAAATAAATCTGCTCAACGCAGAAAAACTGACAACAGATTCACTCCCAATGCAGGCCTTATTCCTAGACTATTGGATAACGCCTTTATGACAAATTAAGAGTGATATGGTTTTATAATGAGATGCTAAACAATCACATATGCGTGCCACACTGCCACACACACACACACACGCTCCCGATCCCTGAGGGACTCCTGTGCTACTCTCAAGATAAATTCTAAAGGCAGTAACTTCTGAACTTTACGTTTTATGCCACAGTGTTTTAGGTGTAGCTGGAAAAGTCAACATGTCTGGAGTTAGAGGGTTTCACTCCGACACTATGTTGTATTTTCCGGCGGTTTGACCTCTTCTCTTCTCATATCTCTTCACTCTCTCTCAAAACAAACCTGACAGGCAAGGATGTTAATGTGTTGTTCCTCATCGTTTTAATTGTGTCGATCGCGCGGATCCTTTGGCTTTTTGCATATGTAATAACACTTCTTCTTCTCAGCCTCTGAGCTCTACATCTCCAGCTCTTAGTTTCAGTTTCTGGCTCATACAACTTTGTTCCATTTCTCATTCTCTGGCATAATTACGGCTTTATAGCATTCTCCACTGCTCGGTCATGCTGTAGATATCCCCAGCCCCCACACCCCCCTCATACTTTTTCCTTTTTTTGTGTCTTTTTTTGGTTTGGCTCTCATTAATAATTCACAGAGAGAGAATGGGGAAATTTTAGTGCAATTTGCAGCTGCTGAATCCCAGTTATTGTTGTGCAGGGTGTTGCGCAGAGAGAGAAACTCGGACGAAGCTTTTGTAGTCCTGAATGTAATTTGGCTGCGTGTCTCTGACAGGCCACACATCATTAGGGGGGTGAAGTGATGTGTGTGTGTGTGTGTGGGGGGTGAGGTAAGGCTCCATCCAGCCAGTCAAACACACTGTCCTCATCTGTCGCTCCAAAGCCCCGACGCTCTGTTTCCTTAATGCTTTTAGATGCTGTTTGTTCATATTTGTGCCTCATAACTATCTATGTTTTATTCTGTTTGTTTGCATCCGACCGGGCAGCCGCTGAATTATTCAGAACGGGCCGAGCCGCCTCAAATATGACAAACACGACAGGGAACTTTTCTTACACAATGCAGGACCAGACACTTCTTGAGAGAACAAACACGACTAGGGTGACGACGTTATTTTTTAGGACGTCCTGCACAGATTATAATGAAGAATCTGACCTTTTCTGCATGAATCGCTGATCTCTTCTAAGTTACAAAAGTAAAGGTTTTTTAATCCAAAATCCTGCCGGCAGACCAACGTTCAACCCCTCTGATAATCCAAAAATGAAGTGTTGTAAAAGCGGCGTATTTTCTGCTGCTCTAAAATCTGACAATCACTGACTTAAAAAAGACTATTTTCTTTAGATTTTAGATCAATAGTTCTGAAAGCATGAGTGTGGTACTTGACACTGATTTGTTAATTGAGAATTAAGTAGAAAAGCACCAAGTAGTCAAACACTCTAAATTAAAACCCTTGAACCTTAACCTCTATTCCCTCTGTTTTTACCCACCTTATGTTTGCATGCCGTTTACGTTTTGATGTGAATCGTCCTGAATACTCCCCTCACCGTCTGACACCTATTTATCAAAGCTGTTAAATATACATATCTTGCATTTTGCACAACAAGAAGCATTGGAATCATTTTGATCCAAGACAAAGTAGCCTAGCATTTTTTAATTCCTTCTGCAACTTTTAGCCTGTGTACCTATTTGGATTCATTTGTATTCTATAACGAGTGTGATTTTTCCCCTGTATATCTAATACGTTAGCTTGCTCTTTATTATTGCATGTTTTTGATTTGACCTGCTATGCCACTTATGCTGTCACACTGTACATTTCCCCCCCTGCGGGACTAATAAAGGAATTCAGATTCTACTTTCCATTTGTTCCTCTTTCCTCCTAATACTTGTTTATTTCTTTAGTAAAACTGTTTCTGATTTGCATGACTGTGTGTGTGTGTGTGTGTGTGTGTGTGTGTGTTTGCGAGAGTCCAGGGGCATCAGGGCTTGGAGGGAATCAGAAAACAGAGCGAGAGAAAGGATAAGAAATGAAAACCTCTCCTCTCCTCTCTCTGGCTCAGAGTATCTCATGACGGAGAGTTTAGGGCTGTGTAATGCTAGGTGACACAGCAGTGTCCTGCAGTCTTTTCTTTCCCAATCCCTGGCATCTTCGGTAAAAGATCTCTCCGAAGAATCAGCGTTCGTTTCTGGCATCCAGCCGCCGCAGGGAAGGGGAGATTGTCAGGCCGCATTTCTTCTCTGCTCGCCAGCCATTCCTCAGGAGGGTTGTGTGTGTGTGGATAAATCCCCCCCTTTTTTTGGAGAGTTAGGTAAACTGAGGGGAAGGAGGGGGAGAAGAAGGAGAGGTGGCAGCTTTTCCCCCTTGGAGAACAATTCCACCTTAAGCTCTTTTTGGGAAATTATGGGAATGTTTCTCTTGTATCGCTCTTGTCACCTTGCCTGCAACATGACCGCAAACAAGCCGAAGTGAAACTCACTGATGCGTTTGGAGGAAGGAGGAAGAAAGGGAGGAGGAGGAGGAGGATGCCGGCGGGCGGGTGTTTGGTGTCATCCTCTGATAGCGGGTTGTGTTTGGCCGGAGGAGGTTTGTGCAGAGGGATGCTGAGCGCGAGGCTGAGTTTGTGTGTGTGAGTGTGTGTCCGGTAATCTCCATGACCTCCTGCCCGGGCGGCGGGGAGGAGACAGTGTGAGGCCGAGGATTTCTCCTCTCCCTCCTTTATGCTGCATTCAGTGGAGCTGGGAGCACGGTAATCCTCAATGTACCCTCCAAACTGTGTGTTGAGTGACATTAAGCCACACAGAATCTTGTATACGTAGAAATGAATGAAAGCAGTCGTTAGGTAAATAACAACATGCTTTTTATGCTGGACGCCTTTTACTTTTCTGTGTAAACAGTCTCAGTGCGCTTTGACAAAGATTGATTTGCCTTTTTAATATCAATGCCATCTCCTTCTCTCTATTACAAGTGTGGTTATAACAAATAAACCTTTCACTCAAATTCAATCCAAGAGCAAATCCCTTTTAGAGAGGTATCACCGGTTCATAACACAGCTCAGAGGCTGAATCCTGTCGATCACAAAAACCTCCACCACTTCTTTGATTCCAGCACCACCGCCTCCCCAGCATGTAGTGCCTTTAAAATACACAACTGAAACACTGTGTACTTATACATACAATATTTTCGGACGGAATGGAAGCTCATCGGTCTCTCAGCAGATTAAGTAGAAACATGTCTATCGTCTTTGACTGTTGTAAGGTCTCTTAAAATAGACATGAGGAACATTGAGTTTAAGACATTGCTGTGGCTCTACCTGGACTGAAACTACTCCAAACAATTGGAACACGAACACTGACATCATTAACGCTCATTAGAGCATCTATATGCTTGTATTTCACCATAAAATGATTCTACAGGATTCAGGATATTTCTAAGTGCTCCTGAAAGAAATCAGATTACAATATTTCAGTAATAATTTGATAAAGGCTATAACATTTAAAACTGTTGACCTTATGATCATTTACTGGGAAAGAAGTAGCTGTATTTCAAATGTACTGCACTACCTAAACTAAGTTAGAATATCTGTTTTTACTGTGTGTGTCGAGCCTGCTTTCCTTATACTTCAAAGTACATCGTTGAGGAAGCCAAATAAAAAGCATGGTTTCGGTGTACTGAGGTGGAAACACAGAGAAGAGTCTTTCTGCAGCAGCAGATAAGGCCAGGGTCGACCCCCCCTCCATATGTCCCATCTAAAGGAAGCTGGGCGTCCAGGAAAACCAAGTTTCCCCCAATCAAAAGTTCCATTAACCTGCAGCTCCGGGAGCTAATTGAGAGCGGAGAGGGTGAGATGTATCACCGTGTCAGCGCGGCGGCAACGTGCCGGCGTCAGCACGCGTCATACGGACACGCGTCTGACATATTTGTAATTATCTGGGATAATAAGAAACGGAATACGGCAACAAAACAGAGTGAGTTACGGCTCCTCCGGGAAAGACAATGAGCAGGAAGATGTTCCCAACCTTTGATAACCCAGATCATGTCTGAGGCATTAGGAGACGCAGGAAAAAATCCACAAATCTGCATTACTGTTTTGAAGATTTATAAATCTTCACACATGGTGGTGGGAGATCACGAGTTCATTATGTTTGCAGCCTTTTTTTAATGGTTGTGTTCCTCTTATCTCCTCGAGAGGGGGAGAGATATTCTAATCTGTCGCCCCAATAGCCTTAAGCCCTGGTACGGCGATGGGCCAACTTTTGTTCCACTTAATCCCTCCACCCCAGCGAGGGGAGGTCATGTTTGTCAAAATGTGGCGTAGTGAACATGGAATTTCTTTCCCTCCACCTCCTCCTCCTCCTTCTTCTTCCCTGGCTTAATTTGGAATTAAAAATGCATGCGATTTTGAACTTTAGATCTCTGGAGAGAGCCGTAAACAAGTATGAAATTAAGTGTCTTTTGAAATGCTGCGGCGGGGACGTGAAGCGAATCGAGACGCCCGCATTATCCAGCCTTCAGAAGGGCGGCAGGTGACCAAGAGTGGCCTCTCCAGTCAAATCACTCACAGTGGGTCCATGCTGAGCAAGAGCACAGATGAGGGCAGGAACACCTCTGTCGAAACCGCACACTTCACTACAGACTCAAAGAGAGGAGAATGGATAGATCACATTTTAGAGGTGTGTTTTTATCATGCCCCTGTAAAGGTTTCATAAAGATTCAAATCTAAAGGGGAAAATATCAAATGATACACAGCTCAGAGATAAATGTAATACCTGCAGGATATTCAGCGTAATGTAAATGTGGGTCCTATGAGTTTTTGCAATACCAGAAAAAAGAAAAGGTATTCTATGACTTCTGTTTTTTCATTTTAGAACCAAAACCTGAACAAGTTTAACAATGAGGCTTTTTTCCTCTTCAGAGTGTCAAAGCACGTCTCCATCTTCCCTTCCATCTTTTATCCGACCTCTCTCTGCTCCCCTAAACTGGATCTACTTTGCTAACAATACGTTTCTCTCCGTGTCTGACAGCGTCCTAATATTTACACCTTTCTTTGAGTCCCGCCGCCTTTGGCTCATTAACAGCAGCAACATTTGTCCCCGTGTAATCGCGGGTCGTGCCGAGGTCACGCGGCACCTTAAGTAAGAGACGGAGCTTCCTGTTTTCCCTCAGGCCAGCCGCGGCGACTTGTTAAGCAAATCTGCATCGTAATGGGCGATTAGTATTCATTTCTGTGTCCTATTTCTACACACTGAACACACGTGTGACTTCACAGTGCTTAGGGTTTCTCAGGGCTCTCTTAAAAAGCAAAAGGACTTCAACGTTTACATGCTATTCCGCAAAAAAAAAAACTCCGACATCCAGAGCAATCCTTCAGTGATGAATTAAGCAACTCTTAAGTGGATCTTTTCAGCCTGATTAAACTGTACTCTGAAGAGCCAGAACACATGCCCACAGCTGTGAGGAGACTACATAATGTTTACTCTTAAAAAACAGAGAATGTAAACTGTCGAATTAAGCAGTCGTGATCCTACAAGGGTCAGAGGTCATGGTTATACAAAGTCTAGAAGGGAATAAGAAGCTGCAAGATGGTGACGGCTGACACAAGACTAGGCTAAATGCTGGTTATTTTCCTGGAAAACACAATAAATTATTGCAAGGGGAAAATAAACTCACAACTCATCCACAGTGTGAGGAGTGGTCCCATGACGATTGATCAGAAACCCTGTATTCATCTCTGAGAGCGAATTGGATTTCGTAATATTTGCTCCATTAAAGAATGAGAAAATAATCAAATGTATATTTACAAAAACATAGCAAAGTTCAAAGTGATTTAAACCTCGCAGGAGCTGAAATGAACACTCTGTACATTTGGATGGACCGTTATTAAGCCAAAAAGGATTCACAATTATTCAAACTAGCTTTTTCAAATTGCACATTATTAAATCAAGATCAGACAAAATGATGCTTAATTTTTAGACTTTTATAGTGATGGATTAAACTAAAAAATGAGAACAATTCGTGATATATTTGTGTGCAAGATATTTTGAATTGGGGAAAATAAAGTGATTTAATGTGACCTTTTCGCTAGACTGAGCCTCTAACTGAGTACAAACACATGAGGAGGACTACATTTACACCGCTAATTCCCTGATACTATCCAATATATGATGAAATGTACAGTGAAGAAGAACAACGGTTATGCATTGTTGTTTGAAAGTCAGAAAGCTTCGTTATGAAACAGTCTGTAGTGCCCAGCTGTTTCTCAACCAACTAAACTGGGAGACCTGTGGGCGGGCAGCTGATCTGCTGTCGTCTGTCGGAGCCGCAGACAGTTGACCAGCGGAGCGACCCCCGGATGACGGATGGTGCGCGGCCGGAAACGAGTGCCTTTATCAGGCCGCATTATCCTGCAGCAGCCCATCCAGACAGGCCAGATTTTTATCGAACTGTATTGGATTTAGTAATTTCCTTTCCCAAGACAAATGGATTGAGATACTGCGAGGGGGACGGGAGGGGGTGGGGTTATTGTCTGCAACCCCGGGGTGATTATTTCTTATGATCCATTTAGTATTTGGGGCTTGTCCCCACACGGGCTGGTTATTACTCTCAGTCCATTGTCCACCTTTCTGTGAAACACTTTGAAGCTGCAGAGGAGTTAACTCTAACTCAGCGCAGCTTACAGTGTCGACGGGAACACTGCTGCACAAAAAATGGATTATTCACTCAAGTAGGTTCACCTGAACATCCCTTACAACTGACAAAGTCTAGTAAAGAGGTGCTAATTTAATTGTATGTTTCAACGGGATGGCTGTGAAGTCAATTTATCACCTAGAGTAGATTTGTAGAGAGGAGGGAAGCAAAGCAACATGCTGCTTTTTGGGGCTTTCCCTCTCCTGTGTGTGAGGTGCATGTAAATGGTCTGCAAAAGCCAAAATCCCCAACTTCCCTCCAGCGGGAGTTTCTCTCTATCACTGCCCCCCCCCCCCCCCACTGCATGAAATGCGTTGATTGTAGTCCTTTGTTTACTTCGGTAAAATAGGGGCATCACAAAGTACAGTAACACGCGTGCTTCTATAGCCTAAAGTTCCAACACACATTAAGGGGCGGGACATCTATAAGAGGTCGACCAATCACAACGGAGCTGACCAGCTGACCAAGCACACTGGGCTCTGGTTTCAGACAGAGGGCGAAAAGAGGTGCGGGCAGCATGATAAAATAGAAGAGCTTTATGAGCATTAAAACTCGTCAAATTAGAAGCATACAAGGGAAATATCACCCCGAAAATGAGCGGAATACGGCCCCGTTATATTAAAAATGAATATTTTCACCCGTTCACCTTAGGTCTTCAAAGCCTCCAGGGTCCATCGACAAAAACAGTCATTTGACTTTGCAGAACAGAAGAGAGAGTGTGTGTTATTTTGTCCGTTGCCGAAGCTTTCTGTCTGCTTCTCCACACTGCAGGTCACACACTGACTATGGATAAGGACCTCGTACAACCCTGCTGCAAAACATGCAAACTCTCCCTTCAACATTAGGAGTTTGTGCCAAGAAGCACAAAGGGCATGTCATATTATTTTGTGCGCAATGTTAAAAGGTTAGCAAGCGGTTTTGTCTGGGGGTCAAAAGGTCGGCATAGTCAAACGTTTTGTAAATGACGCGGTTCAAGTTTTATGTTTTATTACCAAACTTCAGCTGCATCCTTTGATGTGATCTCGGTAAAATATGTAAGAGCAGTTATGAAAGCTTTACAAAGGGGGAAATGTGGCAAACTGTATGCAAGCTAAAGAGATGAACAGAGATTTGGAAATATCTGTGTTTGGTGACATACAGCTGTAGACCTGACGAGCAGCTTGTAGTGAGGAGACACCTGATAAGATGTCTCACTCTGTCCCAAAGAAAGAATACATTATTTAAAACTCATCATTTACAAAGAAAGAAAGCAGGAAACTTATAGGTTATTAGAGGTCTGGAATGCTGTGATGAACAAGATGGAAAAAATGTATGTCATTGGTTAAATGCAAATCGACCTACTCGTCCAAAACCTGACCACAGTTTGACTTCCTTGCTACCGGTTTACCCCCCATGCTAAAAGCTCATTTCCTCGCATTAATGTGTATTTCCCTGATTTGAAAGGGCACTTTTCACACTGGAGCCTCATACGCTTACAGTGCCATTAGGGACGGTTTGGATTAAAGCAGGTGGCATATGTTATGTTCTCCCACCTCTTCCCTCTCTCTCCGTCTCTGTGTGTGTGAATGTGTGTGTGCAGATCCCACGGCAGCGAACACACAGACGGAGAGGCACCGCGTGCCGCTGAAAGCTGTGTCAGGTAATTTCACACTCTCACATGCGTGCAGTCATGTCGGCCTCCCCCGAGCGAACTCATTACCTGTCTCTGCCGCCGAGCGTGCACAGGATGCACCTTCTGGAGGGGCTGGCGTTAAACAAGCTGCGCAGGTGGGGGTCGAGAGGGTTTGTCGTACTAAACGTGGTGGTGAAAAGCGACAGTAATGTGGAGAACAGACTGAAGCGGTTCATCTTTGTCCCGAGGGGTGAAACACTAGCAGAAATGCGCAGTGACAGACCTGGGTTTGCTCAAATTGGGGATAACGTGTGCAGGCAGCCCCTCACCTTGTAGCGACGAGAGCGAGGATGAGGGGGGGGGTCAGGGGGTCGGGGTTCACCTTCTGCAGGCTCAGAGAGCACAGAGAGGAGAAATGGAGGGCCCCGCCAGCTGTCTTTTTCCCTCAGTTTGGCTCTCAGACAAACGCCTCCCCCCCCTCCAACACAGTCCTCCCTGCCGCGCGGGAGCTGTCAAGGGGGGGCGGACTCGACCTGCCAGCATGCATCTGGCTGACAGGCGACTGGGAAGGTGCACTGCAAGCGCACGTCACAATCAATAACCCCTGCTGAGAGCGATGGGCCGGGAGGGGGGGCACTCCCCACCGACTCTGTGTGTTTTTATTTTGTACAGAGGGGTTGGTGGTGACATGTCACCTAACAACACACACCCGCTCTGGGTCTTCGGGAGTCTGTTGTGAGGAAATACATATGCACCGTGTGCAGGCATGCATGCATGCAGTGATGAACTGCAGGGCAGCACTTACGGAGGGGGGCAATGAGAAGGGAGGTGTGTTTGGGTGAGGGAGGGGAGGGATTACAGTAAGACTAATATGTAAAATATATATAATTTGATTCAATAAGAACTGAGATTTCAACCCGAAACAGGAAAGCAATTATTACAGAACGTACACACAGACATGGAGTTCAAAGGTCACAGACTTTGTACTGAATCATTAATATTCACTGCTCTTATTATGACTACAAGAGACAGGAATACAAGAAGCCTTTCAAACTGCAATGAATAAGAGGGTTGACAAAGGGTTTTCTGCCATTGTTCAAACCTGAGGTCTCAGAAGAACAGCACAGGTTCCTCAGCTCCTATAAAGGGACTCTGTCATTGCATGTATGATTACGTGTCTGAGTAGCGGGGGGGATCAATCGCCTTTGCGCTTACAGCCAACATCCCCAGCCGTGGCTCACACGCTGGAAGATCCGTTACGATGGCTTCCCAGAAAAAGGCGGGGAGAAGAAGAGTTCCTGGCACATCCTCCTGAGCAGTTCCCTCCATCGTAAGATGAGACAATGTCAATGGGCTCTGACACTGAGACGCCCGAGCGCCGATCAATCGATATCTGACATTACACCTCGCCACGTCAAGCCTCTTCAGTCGCAACTGCTGCCCCCCCCCCCCCGGGTCTTCCAACTCCCCCTGATAATTCATGTTTACCAGTGCTGCTTATTTTTTGAAGGGTGATTATCCAGTCACATCAAAACATTAATGAAGTAGAATAACAAGGCTTTTCTTTTTTTTAGCAAATCTCTAATTTTTTTTTTAGAAGAGCTGATGGAAGTGATTCTGCTAGTGTGTGTGAGCCACAAAGAGCCCATTTCTCCAGAGTGGGCTGTTCTATGAGATGGAGATGGTCGGTCATGGCTTTTGGACGCGTCACGTCACATTAAAGCCGACAGTGTCCTCCTCCTTAAGGTTTTTGTAAGCGCTGACAGATTTTCCTAACTGGGCAAATTAACTGGCTTTGATACCTCGCTCATCTCCTCCTAAAGCCAATCAGGACATGTTTACCATCACGGCCAGAGAAGGGGAGAAGTTTAAGTGTGTTTCTGTTATTTTTTTTAATCTGGCCTCTGATGTGACGTGGCCCCGTCCGCGGATAGAAGAGGGGGCATCCACGCCGAGCTCGCCGTGCTTTTAATGAAGCGCCGGGCAATTATCAAAGCCGTCTCCTATTGATCTTCGCTCCCATGCGAGGTCGGGCAGACACATTCTAAAGTCACTTTTTCAGCCCTTGTTTATAATGGCACCAGGCTGCGCTCTCTAGAGGTGGTTTGTATCGGGTTTTAACCAGATTCTGTTTTTGAAGTCAAACCATTCTTAGGAGAATAGAACGGTGAGGAAAGAGAGAACAGTTTGATATTCCTCACTGCTTCAAAGGGATTGAGTCTCAGAATAGTGTTCTGGTAGATATCCATTCTGAAATCCTTTTAGATCCTGAATCTGAAAAACATTCACTATTGATTTTTAAGTTTTATGAAAAATGTCATTGCTACGGTTGATACCTGTGCAAAAACACGTAGCAAACATCACTTTTCCTGTGTTTAAGGTGCGGTTCTCAGCTGGGTTTTAATTACAGGATGTTCGGCATCATTTCATAGTAGTACCAAGAGAGGCCAAAGGTACTTTTGCTTCAAGATTTTTACCAGATCCGATTGTCTCCGTACAAAATAGGGATAAGGTGACGGAAGATTTTTACAGTTCTTATTCCTTCAAAGGGATTTATAAGCGCTAAAAAAATACAGATTTGTGGCTCAAATTTAGCTTCAGGTAAATGCCAACTCCTATACTTTCAGATATTGTAGATGTAAATGCAAACTGTGACTTTATTCCCCAGTAAAGTCTGTCAATAAGTGTTTATTTTTAAGATTTCTGAAACATTTGCTGCATGTAAATGGACGGCAAAGGCTAAAATCACTCTGGTCTTTCCAGAGGCAGTTCGGTCCTGGGTTTGGATTCAGATGTAAGTAAGGTAAAGGTGAAGATTCTTGTAATAGAAATACATCGGCGTGTTTGTTTCCTTGAGGGTGAGTGTGTACACTATAGTGGAGAGTGATGGAGTTGCAGTCGTGCGATTGTACGTGTGTACATTCATCCCGTTGGAAATGTTTAAATCTGCAGAGGCTGAGGAGAATAAAGAAACACGCGAAACAGTGAAATCCATCCAGGACACAGAGCGGTTCCCATGCTGTGTGGACCTTCACCGCCTGACCGAGGCCATAAAACTCTGACTCAGCCTCGTGAAAAATGCAACGGTCCGCTGCTCCGCTTCCAAACACATCAAGTCCGTATTGTTGCAGCGCTCTGTTTACCTTCAGGCCCGACGCTCTTCATTTTTGCATCGCCACCTGTCACCGGGCTCTCATTTATAACACGAGCGCGTTCCAAACAATGCCAGAACTTAGAAACTTTCTGTTATATTTATACCAAAAAGAAATATAAATATTTGAACTAGCGCTTAATGGGGGGGGGGTTTGTGCATTCCTTCATATCGTACACAACCTCAATTGTTACCTTGGACGAATGGCCGGCATGTATTTACTTTGGGGTTTGAGTGAGCGATATCCGCATTGATGCTGTTTGCCATATTAGTGAGCTCAGACCTGAGGCTCTCCAGCTGAACTATCGCGGCTGTGTACACAGTTTAGATGAAAATCCTGTTTATATTGCAAAAGAGGTGTATTTTGTAAGCCCTTTCCCATCGAGCTGTATATTTAATTGTGAAATATTTCATGACGGCCTAATATATCCCAGTATGCACCTTCAGCTGAGGATTCGAGTGTCAGGACATTATCTAATAGGGTGAAAGGGGTTGAAAAGGCAGAATCACACATATTTCTATGGTTTAGAAGTTATGATTATGCTTTTAGATTAGTAGTCAGCCTAATATGGGTTCTAAGTATTGCATTTTTGAAATAATTACCTGGATGTTTTTGATCTCCTCAGGCAGAAAACATCTTAAATATACACTTCTGCTAAACTAAGGATTAAGTCAGCTGCCAACATTCTTTTGAATGCTGCCTTCTACAATATATGTGTACCAATGTCAGGCTACCAAGGTTAGTGAGAGATTAACATCATGGTTTATAAGATCAAATGTTGGTTGCAACTCAAACTATTGCATAAAACATGTATGAAATATCCAAGCAGTATCTCCAATGCACCTGTCACATATTAAAGTGCACATAAACAGATTTTTTTAGGGGTTCTGGTGAGTGAAAAGCCCCTTAAGCGTATTTATTTTCAAGCGTAACGTTTTTCTTAATTTATAAACGGCCTATTGTCAAGAGCTGTACATATAAAGGACACTATGTTAAAAAACACCATTCATTTAAAGCCATTTAAGGTCATTTCTGATCAACACATCATATTTTATCACCCACTAGAATTTATAAACTCCCTCAAAACTATTTCACTCTATAGAAGTGTTATTCTATCAAAGTGCTCCTTTGGATTTGTGTGGCTGGCCTTTGACTTTGTTCAGCAGGACAAGATTTTGATTCTGAGTGGCGGGATAATTCAGAGAGCTCCCATGTAACATTGACCACATGACGCCGCCGCTGTAACCCGGCCTGGATTTAGAGATCTTTGAAAAGAGGCAATTTCAGATTATCAGGGCCTGATCAGTGTGCCGCTGTCAGCTGTGTGCGCGTACGAGCGGGACGCTTTAGGAATGCACAGATGCCTCGCGCTGTCGTTAATCTCCCCGAGTGGCTCGCGTCTCGATGGCATCCATATGCAACTTTAATTTCAGCACTTCACACTGCAGAGGGATAAAGATAGCTTTTGAAGATTGCTTTTCATGTTCGCTACGTTTGTCTAAGTGTAGCCGAGGAGATCTGGACGTTTTTTCTCCTCTTTTTGGCGCCGAAAAAAAGAAACAACTTGAAGTAAACGGCGGCTTTAGAGGCAATTTCCTGCTATTGTTTCCCAATAACGAGACAAACACTTCATGTCAATCACAGCTTCTTACAAAGGTGTCACATTTCCACAGTGTGCAAAATGACATGTGGTACCAGTGAGAGTTGGGTGGAAAATATTCATTTTGTGGAGTTCATTGAGCTGCCAGCTGTTTTGGACATTTTTACATTCATGCATATTCCAAAAAACCTGGCAATAAAGTGCCCGGCTTCTTTCAAAACGGCACTGTTCCCTTTCCACATAAATATGCTTCTAACAAACAACCATAACATCCGTGTTATACGATCCCCATTGTTAACAGTTCTCTTTTTGCTTCCATCCAAACGAAGCGGCGCGGCACACGGAGGGCCAGTGCTAAAAGGATATGGAGCTTTCAGATGGCACCTAAGTGCTGTATCGCATATCCAGTGTGCCTTTTTATGGATTAACAGTTTATTCCTTTTGCTGGAGCCGCACCAAAGCGCCCCGGTCCTCTGTAAAATATACTGCTTTTGGTGAATTATGAGTGTGGCCTTCATCCAAGTGCCTGTGGCCTTCCTGTTTATTTGTACGGCGGCGGCGCAGGTCGGCGGCGAGGTGGGGTCCGGCGGATCCAGCTGAGCATGTGTAAACACTCGTCCTGGGAGCCGCGGTGAAAGTGGCTGTTTTCCTGCGGCGGGGGGATTTTTTTACTGCCCATTGTTTTTAACAGAGAATCGACCTCTTAAAAACATTGGACACTCTCTCATGGCTCTCCTGTGGCCCAAAGAGTGCTTTGTATATGCCTATTGACAAAATATTTCTGTGTTATGGCATGTGTATACTGCGTCTCGTATAAACTGGAAAAGAAACACAAGTGTGCTGGCGGGAACATCTCGGCCATTTCTCGCAAGTACTCCCAGGAAAGCTCTCCGGATACCGCCTTAAGAACACTAAGGACCTGAGTCTCCTCACTGCTAACCTCACACACCATCTCACCTTCAGACAGAGTCACTGCACTGCTGCTCCATTTCCCAAGACATAAATAGAGAGTTCTGCTGGATCAGAAACATGCCAAACATTTACTTAAAATAAATGACAAAGAAAATCCTCTAGCTCCAAAACACCTCTTCAAATAAATAAATTATAAAGCCACATCTACAGGTCCAGTCAACTATGAAATGATACCAACAAGAATCACGTTTTATGTCATTTGTTAATGTTTTAAATATTAATATAATCATAATTAATGATATTACCATCCTATTAAGTCTTCTATGCCTAAAATGGATTCCTAAAAACTGAACAAATGTAAAAGAAAATCAATTATCACATCTCTGCGTCTGCAAAGACTTAAAAAAGTGGTTTTGTCAATAACATGATCTTCAAAACTTACAAAAAAGGATAATTATATGCTTGAAATCGACTCCTCATAACGAAATGAAAATCACCTCTCCAAAACATTCATAGAAATGAGTGTCTGCCTATTAAATCAATCGTTTGCATCTGCATGGCTGCAGAACCTTGTAGACCATCTTTGCACACTGGAAACTATGAGAAACAGTCATTAAATATGTAAAGTTATCTCTGAAACTTGATGAAATAATCTGGTAACCTAAACAAAGTAACGTGGCTCAGCTTGATGAATTTGCAAGTGGATATGAGGGATGAATAATCACGTTACAGAAGAACCCATAAGGTGGCACTCTGACAAAGCTGGCACCATGCATGACAAAGGGGAGTTGAATGGGAGCTTGAACTGTATACAGTTGGACACATGGGAGGCTCACACACTCTGTGATCGTCTTCATGTCTCTTTCACCCCGCAGCGTCATCGTATGGACATTTCCAGAGTGACTTCTGCGTCTCTGAGGTGCAACTCGCTCTCGGTTTTGTCAACATGATCCGGGGTATCCACGGGGGGAATAAAATCAAACTGTTTCATCCAGTGCACATCAACGACAGCGCCACCCAATGACGGCCGTTACGTTTGGGGACAAGCCGGAGAAACGCACATCTGGAGGGTGGAGGTTGAGAGAGGAGGATTTGAGTGTTGCCACTTTGTGAAAGCTTCTCCCGGCTGCCCGTGCACTCTGACACCGGTAGCCAAGTCCTGCAGGCCTCCACCGACAGGGAGGCGCGTGTGTTGCCGCTGAAGGGGGTCGGCGAGCGGGATCCGAGCCAGGGTCAGGGGGTTAGCTGCATGTCCTAAAAGCAAACTCTAACCTACTTTCACACACACTCGCATCCTGCCACAGAGTCCACTCTTCATGTTGCAAAGTCAAAAGGCCACAAGAGAGAAGAGGTAGTTCACCGAAAAACTTTGGGGCATCTACCAAAGTGCCTCAGAGTTCCCAGAGTGCCGTGCGGCTTCAGTGTGGGTGGCTCCGATCCCCCTGCAGTGTTAGTTTCATTTGCATAACTGCAGCTAAAGTATACATTCACATATCGAGATGATCAGATGGTGCTGCACTGCAGATGTGAGTTTAAGATTGAAATATTCAGTTTAAGAAAAACGCACTTACTTTCTTACAGATCTACAACAAGGACAAATCATTCTGACCGTTTAAAAGCTGTTCTCTTCCAAAGAAATTATAGTTAACAGTCAAGAAACCCACTTTCAAACAGTGAGTGACCAAATTACAGTTGTATTTTTAGCAAATAGGTTGCACTGAAGACAATAACTAAACCAAATCCTCTCAAATGACTCACAGTTGAGGAAAATTGAAAAATCAGATTAAGAAAAATGTGCTCCTTAAAGAACAACAGATCCTACACTACCCATGATGCAACCTTTCAAACTCCACACCCTGAGTTTAAAACGAAACATCAGTGTCCTTTAAACTGTATTTATTTACCACACATTCGCTACAGTAACAAACACAGTGAAGAAATGCCACATTAATCATCTTTGACTGGTTTTTACCCGAGCGTCTAGACTATGTCCTCCCATTCAGTTATTTAGACAATAGGAACATCTGAAACACACTATAGAATCTGTAATACTGAACAGAAGGTTTTCGGTTGCAAAACCTGCTCATAGTTCGTTTGTCAAGTTGCCTTCACAACTTCTCGCTGACTTTTAAGAACACTAAACTTTTATTGGGAGTGATGATCATATTAGTAGTATATGAAGTATTTTACAGGATTTATTTAGTTGTTCTTCTGCTGCCCTGGAGGCTGCCGAGCCCCGCTAACCTCAGTGCAGCATGCATTTATTGCACACTCACTACAGGAACACACACACACACACACACACACACACACACGGCTGGCCTGTAGCACCAGAACCAGATCCTCTCCATTCAGGATCATCCTCCCGTCTGCTCTTAGCCACTTGCTGCTGTATGAAGTCTGACTCTGAGGCACGTTACAGATCTTACAGGGTTTGAAGTCGACGAGTACCCGCTCCTCCTTTCACCTCGCAGCGCTTCTCCCCCAAGAAACAAAGCAAGATCAAAAAGTATCTTCCAGATCAGGCAAAAATAAGGAACACAGAGCATCTCCAGGAGGCAGAGATGATGTGTTTGTGGTGTGGGTGAGGATCAGTGGAGCGCCAGTGATCACATTAAAGATGATGCTGTTAACACTCTCCCTCAGACCTGATCAGCCTCTCTTTCCCCAGCTCCGGTGAAAACATGTCAGACCGAGAAGTCAAATCTTTCTGGTGTTTCTGTGCATGCTTCAGGAACTGAGGCGCTGTTTTTAAGTGGTCCAGACTGAGATCAGTCATCTGTTATTTCGAAATTTAAAGCAAAGTTATTTTTTAGGGTCTTTAAACTCGAGTATGACGTCTTATAAGTACCACTCATCCTGATCAAATGTCTTTCAAAACCAGTTTTACGAAATAAATGCATAATTTAATCTTCATATTTCAGTTTGTATTCCTCTTTAGAGTAAATAGCCTCCGATCTAAATGAAGAATTGCATTCTTACATTAAATACATTTGGATATGGCACATTTGGTATTTGTACAAACTTTGGGACCTATGATTTACTATCTTCTCAGGAGTTTTCTCTACAAATGAAAAGGAACATGGTAAAGGACACTAGTCAAGTAAAAAAGAAAACACCTGAAAGTGTCCGCCAACAGAACAGGGAACATTTCTATGAAAACAGATCGGCAGCATGTTACAAAACTGCACTAAAATAATGCAAGACACACAGAGGTGAAGTATAAAACATGGGATTCAGGAAATGCTTTTTGGCTGAGAAAGAGAAATTCAAGTTAACTCCTAAATAAGTTTGTCTTCTGGTATGATTTCAGAGTTCAGGAGGGGCTGAAGCTGATCAGGCTTTCGTGTCAGTTGAATATTGCATCAGATACCACATGCTTTTATTGTGATTTGCAAATAAATAAAATCGATGGATTTGCATCTCATCAAGAATCCTGCAGCTGAAGAATGCAGAGTTTAACAGACACATAAAGACACATGGCATCCCAGCCATAGAGTTAAACTTGGGAGGTTGTTTTATTCACAACGCACACAGAGGAGAGTGGGAGCCCTCTGCCATGGCGGGAAGTGAAGCGGGAAGCGATAAGGGCTGTATGGAGCAGCGGGAAACATCAGTCGGGGGGGGGAGAGTTGAACAGTAACCACAGGACGCACCGCCGGAGACAAATATTTCATCAGAAAAGTTCCCAGATACAGACCGGAGGAAACTAGGATGCGCGGTGTGCTCGTGAACGCACCCTGCCCTCGGTTTGTCTTTGACACGGCGAGCTGGTAAATATGTGTTTTCCTCCGCAGTGACGGGAGATGGAATAAATCATTGTGGCTTCTCAAAAGCAAACACATATCTGTTGCTCAGCTTATTGACAATGCAGGGAGAGCGGAGAATAAATAAAGAGAAAACGGGAGGCAGTGAAGGCCCAATCACGACGCTTGCTTAAGACCTCATTGCTTCTGAGTGCTACTTTACTGTTGCCGTATTTTGACTGAAATCTTAATGCAATGAGGATTAAAGGGATTACAACATAATCTTGAATAATCCAAAGTGCCACGGACGGAGGAGCGCTTGTAATAACGCCATAAAACCCGTCCGGAGGTCTGACAACATTGTCAGTCATGGCAAGGATTAAATATTTGCGGGAAAAACTTTCGACTAATGCCCGCAAACTGGCGTGGGGGAGAAAAGCACGGGGGCCAGAAGGCAATTTAGTCATTTAAGAGACATATAGCACCTCTGTAAGTGCTGGCCAGCCTGCTGCCAGGACAAAGAAGAGGACGGGGGGGTTTTTAAGCAGATTTACTCCTCCAATTTTTGTTTTTGATCAATGCTCAGGCAGGTTCATTACACATGTAAAGCACGGGGGAGGTTTGAGGAATGAAAATGTTCTCACAACCAAGAATCAATTCTTATTAGGTTTACCCAAATGCCATCAACATGTCCATTAGCGTTTCCACTCATTTATATTTTTCCCCTCAAGAGCAGGTTCTTCCTTGTGTGTTTTAAGGATTATGTAAAGCATATTTTGAGCTAAATAACCCAAATTCATCGATGTGAACCTGCCTTTAATTACAGCCCTTCACTCAATGACAGCTCAGATGTATTTTGGAGGCACATTAGTGGGATTTGATGCAGACCTTGCCTGAAATTCATGTGGGCTGATTGAAGTCATATTGATGCTTAACTCCTCTCTGACAAACCCTTAAGTTCACTGAATGAATATAAATCTAAAGTGCAAAAAAGCTTTTAGAAATAGGCTCTACATTTAGTGGACAGGAATTTGTCTCAGTGAAGAACAGAAGACGACTAAAAGAGTGACAGTACAAGGAGCAAGAATACAGACTGTGCATGACTCGTGGACAAGGCTAAAGTCAGCACTAACAAATAAATGAAGATTTGATATTTATTTTCCTTTTTGATATTGTTTAATGGACTATTAGGCCATATTCAGCTTAAAGAGTCCTCTCCTGCTGATGTTCAGGTGCATATCAGTATGTAGCGTCTCTACTTTAAAGAGTCCTCTCCTGCTGATGTTCAGGTGTATATCAGTATGTAGAGTCTCTACTTTAAAGAGTCCTCTCCTGCTGATGTTCAGGTGTATATCAGTATGTAGAGTCTCTACTTTAAAGAGTCCTCTCCTGCTGATGTTCAGGTGTATATCAGTATGTAGCGTCTCTACTTTAAAGAGTCCTCTCCTGCTGATGTTCAGGTGTATATCAGTATGTAGAGTCTCTACTTTAAAGAGTCCTCTCCTGCTGATGTTCAGGTGTATATCAGTATGTAGAGTCTCTACTTTAAAGAGTCCTCTGCTGCTGATGTTCAGGTGTATATCAGTATGTAGAGTCTCTACTTTAAAGAGTCCTCTCCTGCTGATGTTCAGGTGTATATCAGTATGTAGAGTCTCTACTTTAAAGAGTCCTCTCCTGCTGATGTTCAGGTGTATATCAGTATGTAGAGTCTCTACTTTAAAGAGTCCTCTCCTGCTGATGTTCAGGTGTATATCAGTATGTAGAGTCTCTACTTTAAAGAGTCCTCTCCTGCTGATGTTCAGGTGTATATCAGTATGTAGAGTCTCTACTTTAAAGAGTCCTCTCCTGCTGATGTTCAGGTGTATATCAGTATGTAGTGTCTCTACTTTAAAGAGTCCTCTCCTGCTGATGTTCAGGTGTATATCAGTATGTAGTGTCTCTACTTTAAAGAGTCCTCTCCTGCTGATGTTCAGGTGTATATCAGTATGTCTCTCCTTGGACATGTCTCCACGCTTTAATGTTCAGAAAGCTCTTCTCATACTGCCTGTGCTGCAGCACCTCTTTTCACCCTCTGTCTGAAACCAGAGCCCAGACTGCTCTGATTGGTTAGCCAGCTCTGTTGTGATTTGTCAACCGCTTAGAGATGTCACTCCCTCAGCCTATCACGTACAATGTGATGGGTTGTCAATAGAACTGCGAGTGTAACACTATGTAACACTCAGAACATTTATGCACAAACACCTGCATAACACACTAGAGGAAAAGGAAAAAGCACAATAATGTTTTACCCTTTAAAATGACGATCCCTAATGCACAACTACACATTTCTTTCCAAAGTCGCACCTGAAATGTAAATGTGTCACAAACAGACACGTTCAGGTGGAAGTTTTTAATAACTGACTGGTTTTTGCAGCTTTGTGCTCGAGTTTAAAGACAGTGGTTTAACAATGGATATGTTGATGCCTTGATCTGACATTATGCAGAAATTCTTGACTTTCTTAAACTAAAACAAGGAAGATCTTTTTTAATTTAACTCTTCCTGTTCCAGTTTGAGAAGAAGCAGGATTATAAAATAAAAGGTTGCAGGAAAGTTCGGCGGGTTCGGCAGAAAGTCACGGAGGTGAAGACAAAGTTCAAATACTTCACTTGCTAAATGCAACGCTGCCGTCAGCCGACCGCACGTCTGGCCTTTAAAGTGTAACAGCGGCACATTCCCTGCTCGGTGTCAATGAGGACGCCCTCTCCCTGTCTGACTCGCTGCCCTTTGGCAAGGCACCTGACCCCGGGCTGTGTGTGTCCAGCAGCGGAGGACTGGCCGCCTTCCAGTTTGAATAACTCTACGAGATGAACATACCGATGTGGCTGATCAACCCTCAGATGATTTGAGGCGTTTGAAAGACTTACATATTTATCAGAGAGAAGTTTGGGTTGGACTCAGGGTAACGTGTGTTCAAATGCTGCTCATATTTTGGCTGAAAATAAATTCTAATTGCGATACATTTCACTGATTTCCTGATTTTTTTTGCATCATTATACTAACTTTTATTTAAAAGACACATTCAAATAATCATGTTCTACAGCAGGGAACAAAATGCTATGCTTAATATTATGAACACATGCAGACAGTTTTTGCTTTCAATTAATATTGAAAGTCCAGTAATTAGAAATCTGAATTGGGGATCGAGTAACTGCCTTACTTCATCTCCCAAAAATATTTTAAAACAAGTCAAAAAGTGTATTTTTACATTTTTCGACACAAGATAATTACTCCTTGATCTTCAAAAATAATAGTTTAATACTAGCTAGCACCAGATTGACAAAACAGTGCACTACTGTTTTCTTTTTGGCTTCTAACAGTACAAGTCAGCTGATTGCTCACTGCTAATAAGGCTGTGTTCAGATATATATTACCAATAATGCTTACTGTACAACTACCTTGAACAGATGTGTGATGAACATGATGGATTGGTTTATAATGCGTATAAATGCAACGGGGAGGAGACAACTAAATCAATTTAATAACGATTCTCCATTGTGGCTATTTTACAAGCAGGCTCACAATAAGTCCTCTCCCGTGAATGTCACCCCCAGTGCTGCCACCCAGTGCAGGCTGCCGTCAACAGCAGCGTCTGCGCGCAGCCTGCAGCCACTTCCTGTCAGGCAAACAGATAACACCCTGGACATGTGTTTCAGTTAGCAACAAGAAGACTGTTTTATAAGCAGCCACTTTACACCGACTCTTCATTTCTGGGAGAAAAGGAGGGAAAAAAGCTGCCAGGCGCTACAGACAGTTTATTTTTTCTGCCTATAAGCCATAATGAGGTTGTGCCCCGGGGAATCAGTGGAGCGGAATGTTATTAATGCCTCAAAAAAGGAGGAAAAATCCTCGGCACCTTCTGCGGCCGTGGCATAAAGGCAGGAAAAGACTGTCAAACAATTAAAGTGAAGTGAATTCCCTGAGATGGAGGGGGAAAGGAGAGAAAGAGAGAGGAAGAAAAGAGAAAAACAAGCGGACAGGCCCGTGTGTGAGGACGAGGAGAGAAAACAGCTTCCTTCAGGATGTGGAGGAGAAACGATGAGCTCAGCGTTAGTTTAATCAGCGGTGTGAAACCATGTTAAGACCTGGCTGTTTTTCCACGGAGATCAAACAGGGTCAGGAGTCAGGACTGTACATTAAGTGTACATTTACACGTTCTGAAACGGGCAGGAAGCAGCAGGAATGCTACGAGAGCTGAGGATGAAAAGAGCATGCTCCTAGAAACAGGAAATATGGATAAAAAGTGACTCTGCTTTACTTCCTGTTACTCTGCTCTTACTTTAACTTCAAATGCATGTGAAGAACATTTCAAACAATTGGACTTCCATTTGCACGTATTTGTAAATTCCACTTAGCTGCTGAATGGACAATCCTTCAAAATAAAACACATATATACCATCTAAAGCCTTGGATTAAACCAAAAATGCAGGTGGACTCAGGAAGTATATTCAAAATAGTTGCTGTTTCAACTGATCCATCATGCAAACTACACGTACAGTAAGGTAAGACAGGAACTAGCCTTCCTCAAACAGGCGAGTAAGAGCTAATGAGCAGCAAAGGGCTCACAGGACATCTCGTAACTGTTCGTGATAGATGGAGAATTGCATAAGCTGATCATTTATGCCATTCTTTCTAACTCTGCAATACAACTTATATATTTCAGCTGCCAGGGGCTAACTGTAGTAAGTTTGATACAGTTTTTATGCAAGGTTTCTTCTGGAGAAAACCGAGACGCTAAAGCAACCCTAACCCTTCCTCAATGGACAGCAACGACATGTAGGATACCAGCAGCTGAAATCCAATCTTCTCTTCAGTCCCTGCAGGCACATTTTCATCTTCATTCAGAGGAACCCCGGTGACTCCGGTTTAATCTGCTTCCTTACATCCTCCAGCCCGGCCTCCATTGTTTCTCCTGATGTGTCAGGGCGACTTCCTCGGAGGAAGGCGCTGTCACCGTCAAAGCCCTGGCAGGTCGAGACCCCGTGAGCGCCGCACCTCACTGTGTGTGTCCTCACCTAGTGTCTTTATGGACTGTTGCATCGAAGGGTCGGTCAGACTTGACCGCAGTTCCCACAGGAAGTGGAGAGGGGGAAAGAGAGATGCAAGGGAAGCATATCAAACACGGAGAGGTGAGGCCTGTGACACGTCAGGCAGATGAACTGCAGCTGGTGGGTTTAAATAAGGAAAGCAAAACAGATCCAACACACTATCATGTTGAATTTGATATATCCGTGTGTTTCATCCTGCTGCTTCTCAGGAGGATGCTGTTTTTCTCAACTCAAACAACAATAAGTCACCTAACACCAGCTACAGGATCTTCAGCTGCCAGTCAAAAGAGCTTGTCAAAAAGAAAACTGAGTAGAGATTTGCCATGTTTGTTTTCCACCAGCTCTGCCTGCATCATTGTATCCGGTACAGATTGTTTGACTTCCAACCAACGATAATATATATTTGTCCTTCACCGTAAGCTAGGAAAGGTGCTTGCTAACCTGGTCACAGATGAATTGGAGCTCCGTTAAATAAATCTGAAAAAGCCTACCTTTGTCTAAAATCTTTTCTAGACCTACAGACGTACTGCAGATTCCTATATTAGACATTAGAGTTGAGTCAAAACAGTTGCCTACATAATTTGCTAGAAAAGGTCAGGAAAAAATATAGTTACTTCCAACCCTAAATAATATTTAATATCACATACTTCTCGCCCTTAATGTAAGCTCGATCATTTCTTTGCTTTTTGGGCCACAAAAATGTCATTGATTACTTTCAGTTCTTGTAAGAAAAATAGCAAAACTTTTCCAGCTTTATTCTTAAAATCTGTGTTTGAGCATCCACCATAGAAAGCCTGTTTCTGGATCCTGTAGGTACAGTGGAGGCCTGTTTCAGAAGATTTCTATTCTGACAGTTCCTTATTTAAAATGAACAATCAGAGGTTTTTTGACTGTCCCTTCATCTGTGAATGAAACACAGTCAGGTAGAAAGATGGGATAGCAAACAGCATCCAAAGGCCAACGCTGAAGTTTACAACTGCAGCAGAAACTAGGCCAAAGTCACTTCTGAAGTAAATGTTGTCCTGAGCGTTCTTGTTTTCAGGATCTGAGCCGGGCCTGGCTCGTCACACACATCAGCTCTGATACGCTGACACGGCGCTCATTAATGTGAGCGGTGCAGAGGAGCCTGCAGCCATTTCCCTAATGGTCTGCGAAGCGGCCGGAGCGGGGATGGTGTTAGAGGTCCTTTCACTGCGAGCTGAGCAGCCATGATGGCTAACCACCACACCAGAGGCCCCTTTGTTTCCACTCTTCCTCAGCCCAACACTTTGCAAACAGCTAAGCCTGTCACAGTCCGACATCAAGGTTCAGTGGTCTGTCAACATTTACCAGCAGATAAAGACAGAGCGGGGAGGATTGTCAGCCCTGGAGAGCGCATCGCTCCGTCCGCAGAGTGTGTGTTTCAGAGAGAAAGTGTGTGTGAAAAGACATAGGGCGAGTACTTATGTGTCTTTTCTTAGTGACAGCAGCCAAACAGAAAACACTCATGCGGGGAGGAAGAAGGCGCCAGTACATTAGAGCCCCCAGCCACCTCCCGTCGATGAAAAGTGACGATGGAAAGCTCTGACAAATAGCAGCGGATCCCGCCTCCCATGGGCTCCCAGCGCGCTGCATCTCTTCTCCGGCCTGTGGCTCTTATGCTCTACCGAGAGGAGTGCGGGGCCATCACAAGCTCCGTCGGCTTAGATGTGTTCAAGACGAGAAGCCGGGGCAAAGATTTGAGCCTCGGTTCTGTGGGGGCCCATACAGCTCGCCCCGACTAATAAACAACGAGGGGATTGGAAAGCAAAAAACAAGGTCTTTGAAACTGTCGGGGAGCGAGCACGCAGCGTTGAGGGGGACTTTTAAAACTAATGATCTACCTACAACAACATATATGTTCTCACTTTGATTGTTTTGCTAATAGGGCCACAGACGACCAAGAGCAGCGCAAAGTTTCTCCAAAGTTTGTTGAGCAAAATACAAACAACTGCTTCAGACAGAGCACTGTAACATCCCAGTGACCCTCACACAAAGCCAGATCTCTAAATAAATGTATGTTGCTCAGCAGTGAAGACAACCTCCTTCAAATGCTCTATTGTAAGAGTACTAAGGCCACAGTCGAATTCAACTACAAGTCCTGAGTTCTAAATGTTACTTAACTAAAGGTACGTAAGTATTATGAGATACATCTAGTAAAAGTACTGATTGTACAGAATAGCTCTTATAAATGTGTTGTGGGTCAGGTTTTCTCAAGCAACTGCCAGTGTCAAATGTACATAGTGGAGTAACATATTCACCTCTGAAATGCAGTGAAGTGGAAATACAAATCAGCAGAAAATGGAAATACTCAAGTAGAGTACAACAGTACAACAATTATACTTAAGTAGAGTATTTAGTTCCACCACTGTCCCTCAGTTTAGTGTGGAAGAACTTGACCTTTAAAACGAAATGGAACACTGACAGTACGGAGGAATCATTAGCATATTAACTCTGATAAATGACCAAACATGTAATAAACGGACCCTTAAATGGCTCTTATGTTATTATCCACTGGATGGGATTTGAACATTTCTCAAAAAAAAAGTTTCAGGCTGGTATTTTTCTTGCAAACCTGCTCAAAAAAGGTCAATGTTTCACTGATGGTGGAAGCGGAGAAATTATAACAGAGTCTTCAGAGTATCTTATCAATTTAAGGACTGCATTCTGTTCCCTAAATGTCATGTGATGTCACAGCGAAGCCCGTCAGACACTTACTGTACAGGAGGAGGCATGTGAGGTGCAGGTCACATGATTTGAGTCGTCTGCCCCATCATCTTCTGGTTTCCACAGATGTGTCACCTGTCCGAGCGATTACAGTCGTCCGCGGGCCCGGCGCTGCGTCCTGACTGCCGAAGACAAAAAGACGTCCGTCATCTCCGGTGTCACGGTCGCTTCCATGTCGCGGAGCTGACGGGACTGAGATCCCTGCAGCGGGGAAAGAAACACAGAGAGGAGGACAGAAGATATCAGGGTGCTTAATTATTTACTGAAATATACAGTTTGATCAGAAGGATTCTGAAATTACAGGGCAGGTCTTTCAGAGACTGACACTAAAATCATTCACTTGGTTTCAGATATGGGAAGTAGTCGAGTACATTTACCCAAGTATCAAATCTAAAGGGGAAATAATGTGATTTTACTCCACTACATTTATTAGACAGCTTTAGTTACTCTTAACAAAATGCATTTCGAAAATTAAACCCCTGAGCTCACTCTTTTTTTAGGATCCCAATCAGCACAAGCTTTGGCCATGGCTCTTCCTGGGATCCAGATCCATTGATAATGTATTTCCGGAATTTCCGCAGGCTTAAGTGCAGAATTTCAGTGTCTAATTCCACTTTATAAAAAGGTATTCCCTCTAAGCATTAGCCTCATGAATGCGCTTCCCCTCACACGGTGTCAGCGGCGTGATTTAGTGCAGGAGATTGAGTGTATCCTCCCAGCCGCTGTCAGCTGAACTCTGCAGGAATGTGATGGAGGAACCAGGTTGGGTTTCACGAGCAGGTGTCTGTTGTTTTTCCTCCCTCGTGTTTCTCACACTGTTGCACCACCTGTTCTCATCTCCACTCATTCCCAGGTTTTTTTTTCCCTCTCTGTGAAGGGTTTCTCAGACCAGAGAGTACAGTGAGGGCATACATTGAGCCGAATTATGACTCTACAGGTGAAACTGTATAGAAAGTGAATTGTTTGATCATTTTTTTTATATGAACAAAGGTTTTTTGGTCTCCATCTAGGATGTGCATAAGCCCAAAGGCAAGATTTATTCATCTTTTTCCCCTTTTCAATTTGTTGTTATGATTTCGTTTGCAGGATATTGACCATTTTGTGACCGGCACCATTCAACATGTCTCTGTGTTTGTCAAAGAGAATTCAATCATATGCATACCCTAAACCTGCACACTAATATTATAATCTCATTCTATAATGCCTGTAAACGAGGATTTGAGAACACAAAATCAAAGCTCCAGCTGGGTTCATTTTTAGTCAGAAGTGACTCTCCATAGCTCCCACATGAATATTGGGGAGCCCTTTCTAACATCTCTCGTTTCCATGCCTGGGACAGAGTTTCAGGTCATGACAGAAGATAGAGTGAGAGCTCGAGGAAAGAAGAAGAAAGCATTTGTGATTGTCTGCGTGTCCGCCAGTGTTCCCCCTCTCTGCTCCGACACACTTTTCGATGTAGCTTGTGCGGCGTTACACTTGTCAATGTATTTGTTCAAGCAACTCGGCCGGCGGGCCCTGCGAGGGCCGTGCACCGCTGCCTCCTCGCTCCCCCACGTCTCTTTTTTAAAAAGCAGGGGCTCTTGCTTGAATGCTCTCTGTGTCCATGCCCAGTGCCCTAATCCAGGGCCTGCTCTTCCTCTGAGCGGGGAGTTAACTTAATCCCTCTCATTTAGGCAGCTGCACTGCCGAGAACTATGGGAAAAAACCAAATTCTAACTCTGTGACAGACACTTCCAGCTGTTGTGACGGCACCTCCCCGACTCAGCTGCCTTAACATGCAACCCTCACTCTCGGACGGTATTTTAATTTGGCGGTGAATAATGCATGCAGGGCGCAGAGCATGGCGGCAGAGGTGGGAGGTGTGCATGAGGGGTGTGAGGGGGTGATAGCTGTGTGACTGCACACAGTGTAAAGCGGAGCAGTACAACACTCACTGGCATCTCTGTGCACAATGAGCTGCCAGGAGTAAATATGCTGTGAATGTAAATGGTCATTCCCACACACACACCAACACACATCAGGGTGACAGAGTGTAACTGTGAGAGTACAAACCTCCCCTGTGGACTGAAGGGTGGGGGACTTAAAAAGGAAGTGACTGTTTTTAACGAAGAAGGTCAAATATTGGAGCAAAAATGAACAACAATACCTTTAAATGCTTCATAGGTATCCTATTGATTCTATACTCTATTTAAATATTCATTTTATTTCATACAGATGTTTCCTTAACTTCTTATGGTTATCGAATGTTTTATTATATACTTTATTGGACGTTGATTTACATTTATTTGTTATTGTATCCTGTTATTCGACATTCTTTAATGTTTATACACACATTGTATTCAATTTAAAAAATATAAATGTATTTTCCTTATTTTATATTTTTATTGCACATTATTCTTATTTTGTAATTTATTCCTTATTTTAATTTTGTAATTTATCCTTATTTTGTAATTTATCCTTATTTTTATTTTGTAATTTATCCTTATTTTTATTTTGTAATTTATCCTTATTTTTATTTTGTATTATTATTTTGTAATCCTTATTTTTCTAATCTATTTCAAATATCTGTTTCTATATTTTTTATTCAATTTTATGTATTATATTCCAAACTGTCAAAAAACAAATGTTCCCCTGGGGAAAAATGTAAAAATATTCTGACTTTAATTCTGAAATGGCAATGCTATGAAACAAGCAGGAAATCCTGTTGTGAATTCATTTTCTGCCATCATTAACGAAAAGTGATTATTTCCTCACACCACAACACATGTCTACACTCCAGTGCCTTTCTAACCAGCTCCTGATACAGCTAATAAAACCGCATCATGAATAACACCGTGTTCTCATGTACTCCAAGCTAAGCAGGACTTCCTCACAGAGGCGTGTAAACTTATTTTTTTCCTCCCTATGAAACAACTTCACACCTCTGCACAGAACCTCTCATTAAAACCAGCCAGTGGAGGTCATAAAACACAATTTACAATTCCTGCAAACATCTTGGCTACTTATCTGTAAAATTCCAAAGCTCACAATACGATTCAGAGGGTTCATCAACACCGGTCAGCACCACTCGCTGCCTCCTTTTCTCCTTCGCCCACATCTGGCACTTCCAGCCTGCTGAACATTTGTAATGGGCCCGCGATTACGGCGAGGACAGACACAGTAATAAGCTGGAACCTTGTCAAGAGCGAGGTCAAATCACAAGACAAATAAATAGGAAATTGCTCCCTGCGAGCCTTCTCACTGTCACCCTTTGCTTGTTACCTTGAGCACTAAAAAGGTATTTATCCGACCCCCCCCCCAGCTCTTTAAACAGCCGCTGCTCTGTAATTGTGCTTTGGTCTCAGGAGTTCACTTGGGGAAGTGCAGGTGCGGCATCCAAGAAAAATAATTGAACAAACAATTATAATGTGTTCCCAGAGACGGAGCAGCTACAGGCTTTGGTGCCGAATACATCAGGGTAGGGGTGTTGAAATGCTGCTAATACTAAGGTTGACGTGAGTGTACTTTGGCAGCGACTCACTACGCCCTGGGAAAGAATCTGCACCGTCCCTGAGACATTCTCGGCCTCTCCTGGTGTCTTTCCGTCCAGAAAAACAAAGAAAGAGTTCCCGTCTGCTGCACCAAACAAACGCCACCTCAGGACATCAACACGTCCCGGGGCCTCAGCGCTGGAAAAGATCCCGAAACCAAACACGCAGCGGAGACCTTCGAGGTGCTCGTCACTCCGCGCAGCTCTTTGTTTTCGGCCCGTCCCATTGTTCCTCGGACAGGGGATTGTTTTCTTTCTTCACTGTCACTGGATTATTTGTACAGGACAGCTTCAGTGGGGAAGAGCTGCTGGAAAATGTGGATCATTCTCGTGGAATGTGGGGCTTTTTCTGCAAATACTAAAATATAAGACTGAATATTAAAAGTCAGAATTAGAGCCTCGGTGTTTCTTGGCTCGTGACTTTAGAGGTGCTGTGGTTGTTACAGCGCTGTGGTAGCAGTCTTGTGTCCAGTCTTTATGCTAAGCTAAGCTAACCTGCTGTTTGCTGGAGCTTCATATCTACAGTACAGACATGAACTTGGTGTAATCTTTTACTTGTGTTTCAGCAACAAAGCCAAATTCTTCTGTGATACTGAAACCTGTATGAGTTTCTGTACAAACTCTTCTTTGAATTCCTCAAAAATCATCCTGATTCTCATCCAAATCTACTACTTTACTTTTGTTTGCAACTTCTAAACTCACTTTTCAACAGTTCCGAGGGTTCCAGCTCTCTTGAGGCCCTAACTTATAAACCAGCAAACATATTCGATGGCGCATTTTTAGTTTTTTTGCCACATTTTGAGGTAGGAACACCAGGTTATATGTTCAAACGTTTTTGGAAGCAAAACCTTTCAAATGAATCTTTCAAGTTTGCATTTGCTCGATTAATCAGATTGCTGCTTCGCCGGCCTCCCCGAGGAATTCTTCTTCCATGCAGGAGGACTTCAGTTACGGCTGTTTTCTTCCTCTCCTCCTCTCTTTCTCTGTTCTTCCAGAGATGCTAGTAGTTGGCAGTGCTTATGTAATAACAGATGGAAGCTAGAAATTAACACGTCTTGCCTCTCTCGTTATTCTCCCCTCTCCATTTATTTTTAATGCTGTGAGCATGAGCGTCTCTCCTTCTCTCTCTCTGTCTCTTCTACTGTGTCTCTGTGTGTGTGTGTGTGTGTGTGTGTGTGTGTGTGTGTGTGTGTGTGTGTGTGTGTGTGTGTGTGTGTGTGTGTGTGTGTGTGTGTGTGTGACCCCGGCAGGCCAGCAGCACCTGTCAGGAGTGTATCCACCGTGGTTGCGTGCCTAATTAGCACACAAGGAATTTGGTGGCACGAATCGCGCAGCATCGGTGGGAAGAAAAGTGTGTGGGGTGCAATTAGGATTTGTTGGCATGTACAGAACACACAGAGAAGAATCAAACAAGGAGGAGGAGGAGGTGGAGGAGGAGGAGGAAGAGGAGGAGAAGACGGGAGGTTGGGGTGTATTGCTGTGGGGGTGGAGAGATGCATGCCTGATACTACTCGACTTGTTCCTAAAAGATAGCGGAGAGCGATATTAAAAACATATTTTAATTTGGATTTCATTTGAAATAAACCTGCTCAAGAATAACCCTATACTGATTTAGATAAATAACGTGACCAACACTAAGCGGTGTTATCCAAACAATTGCATTAGAGAGTATGGTTGATGGTGGACAGATGAAAAACTAGGTTTCAAACATTCTTTGAAAATACTCAACGCGTACCTGGATCAAACTTTGAGTAGCTCTACTGCAGCAGCTGTTGGACAAATGATGTAAGATCATTCTGGGAAATTATACTAAAATGTTTGGACACACAGTTGGTTTATATAGATAATGCTAGAAACATTTTACTACGTCCGGTCTCTATGCTAAGCTAAGCTAACCAGTGTCAGGCTGTAGCTTCATATTGACTGTACAGATGTTGAAGTAGGAAACATATTTGCACATTTTCCAAAATCTGAATTTGACTGTCTGCTGCCACTCAAGCCTTCACAAAAAGTCTTCATGCTAAGCTAACAGGCTGCAGGTTCATAATTGTTGTACAGATGTGAGGGTGATGAACAAATGATCCTATGTTTAAATGACTTGGATATTAAACAAGACTTATGTTTGTAGGTTTCCACATCAAAACAGAGATGTTTGGTTTGAATCTGACCCTGCCTTTCCCTTTCTGCTGCCATTCTCTTTGATCAAAAAAGTCAAGTTTAGCGGATTGTGGACAAGGAAAGAAGAAGAAATAACAGATAAAGAATTCATAGGTTAAATATTTTAGATTCTGGACTTTGATGACACTGTAATGAACAATCAGGCTCTGAAAGTCTCAACTTCTGAGCGCTGGAGGAAGAGGAAGAAGAGAAGCAAGGCGGCTGCTGGAAGCCATTGTGTCTGGTTTAACTTTGTGTCCACCACATGATTTATTTATCACTACGACGGCCGTTTTCATGCCTAGATTGGGCCGACGGGGGGGCTGCTGCGAAGTTAAAAAGAGCCGGGGGAGCTACAAGGAGCATACGTGACCTCAGTTTGACGAGAGGGAATCAAAAGGTTCATGATAGCTCTTGTGCCCACAACACTGAAAGGGAACAAATGGCTCTTTAATATTTCCATGCATACTAAAAGAGAAAAAAAACATGACAACGGTGATGAATAAAACAAAAAGAAGCAACAAGAAAGGGGCTGCAGCGGCCGCGTCTTTGTGGGGAAATATGTCAAAAGGCATCGTCTTTTTATCTAATGGGTGCGGCGGCTGTAATGCGTCCATGTGGCCCTCACTTTAATAATTGAACAGACATCGGGGCGGCACCTGCTGGGAGCCCAAATCATCGTTGTGGCTTTGAACGCACCGCTGTGACATTACGGCTACCCGGCGCCGAAAAACACAGACGGAGGGGAAGGGGAGAGGAAAAAAAAAAAGAAGAGGGATGCATTGGAGGCGGTGCACATGGCCCCGGGCTACGGAGTAATGAGCACATCTCCACGGAGGCTTCACGGATACACCATTTGAAAATTGTTTCTTGTCTTAATAAATCCTAAATGTGTAATTTACTCGTGAAAAGAGAAACAACAAAGCTCTGTAAGAAATCACACCGTCCTCAGGTGTAGACTCAGATCTCCTCACCCCCTCCTCCCTTCATCTCCTCGCCCCCAAATTGCAAAGTCATTGAAATTCTCGGTCTGCTTTTGCAGGAATTATAAAACCTTCTGAATCAATTACAACATCAATGGGACTGAAATGTGCGGCCGATGAATATGTATAAAAAGTACACACACACACATGCTACTAATTAAACAAGGCCGTCAGAAATCACTTCAGACAGGTCGTGCGCACGCACAGTGAGCATACATTAAGCAGCAGGAAGTTCAGGCTCGCAGACAGCTGATGCAGGAACTGAATGCTGAATGGATGGAAATGCAAATGTGGTCCAACCAAATATTTCTTTTTACATAACCACAAACAAATCAAGTGCAAAAGGCTGTTTTACTGACTAATTTGGGATGTATTTGAAGTTAAGTGAATATTTGTTGTCTTTTCGAGCAGTTGTTCCGTCCCCTAAATCAAGTCTGCCATGTCAGCGGTAAATCGTGTCATCAAATGCAACCAGAGATTAAGATGCGTTCCGTTAAGCCACTTCAAAAGTCTAACTACGTTGCCCACCTCAGCAGGATTAGAGAAGAATCCACAAGCATGTCCTTTCTGCACACGCTTTTACAACTTTCCCTTTTTTATGTTCCTTGCCCTCTGACAACGGTGCTCATTCCATCATTAAGTTGAACGTTAGCTCCGCTGTCTCCTGCCTCAGGGAGCCAAAACTCAGAGATCTCTTTATTTCCCCCATTAGAGAAAATGAAGCTCCTTTGTGTCCAGATGCTCACCGCACAACTTAACATACAGAGTAAAGAATCTAAACAAGCGAACATCACCAGGTGTAACAGTCCTTATCTCAGCGGAGCCATAATGCTCTCCATTTGACTTATTACTCTTAAAGGAATGTGGTTAAGGCTTTGTGAATAGTGCGAGGACAGCTAAAATCCCCCAAATAATAGGAAGTGGGTATTATTAACGCTATTCTGTTCCTCTAAACTAATATTATGTCTCCTTCGTTGCAATGTTGAATAGCAGTAACATGTTGTTGAGCGACCACTTTTTGTATCAGGGACAGTAAAATGGAATATACAGTGGACTTTACTGGAATAGTATTAGATTCTTTTTCAAATTTTCTTTGGAGTCCTTCGAATGTTGTCCTGCATCACAAGCGAGCTAATGACGATCCTTCTTTTTATTTAACAATTTGCCTAAAAGTTCATCTCAAGTTGTTTTGCAGCTCTTAGTAGTCGATGCAAGACATTGATGATAACCAAAAAGGGAATCTGCACTTGATCCAGACTGATGGGACGTATTCGCCTCGTGCTCTCTACTCTTATTCTCCTGCTGGATAACAGCCTCTAACGCCTGAAAATATTCACGTCGGATAAAAATCATCTTCTTTTAATTCTCCGTTTCTCTTGACACAAAGTTACCCGAGCATCCCGACAGCGGAGGAGTTTTCGTGATTTTAATTTTTTACATTTTGCTCCTTGGCCAGTTGTCCCGGGGCCTCGCTGTCTCTGCCCATGTCTCCCATCCCATCATAGAGCTGAAGGGGGGAGGCAGCCCAGCCAAGATGCCCTGGGGCCACGGCCCTCTCTGGACCCCGGACCCCGGGTCACTGAGCACCTCGGGTCAGCCGGTCCCGCTCAGCCTCCTTGAGGGGGGATCGCCCGGCTACCAGAGGAGGAAGAGGGAAGGGGAGGAGGAGAAGGCTCCCCCCGGTGTCTTGTGTAATCAACATTTAGAGAACAGCTGGAGGAGGAGGAGTGTGTGTGTGTGTGTGTGTGTGTGTAAGTGTGTGTGTGTGTGTGTGTGTGTGTGTGTGTGTGTGTGTGTGTGTGTGTGTGTGTGTGTGTGTGTGTGTGTGTGTGTGTGTGTGTGTGTGTATTCCCTGCTGGCCCTCGGTGCTCAGAGCGGGTTCAGAGTCGGGGTCTTTGCCTGCAAATAAAACTCCTCCTCTGGGGGCCAACGCGTTCGTCTCCTGGTAGAACTGTCAGAGCGAGGAGTTTCACTTTCACAGGCGAAGAAACGCACGAGAGCAGATATTTAGGATTAAAAAGCATCAGAGAGTAACTGAAAGTGGCACATGTGGGATGCCCCCATATCATTTATTCTATTAACAACCATTGTTACAACGAGAACAAGTTATACTGACCATTATCTTAGCATTTTCAGGATAGGGTTTGCTACCAATATGAACTCTTAACAAATAATGATAAATACCAGGATCATTTTGTCCCTGAATTCAGTGAAATCACAGCTTTAAAACTAATCTCTCATAGTTTCAATGACTCACTACTAACTGAATTGAAAACAGGACCCTGGAGGACAAACCCTAAACTAACATGCATTCATTTAAAGGACAGTTACACCAAATGCAGCCAAGACAACGAGCAGCTCTAGCCTTCAAAGTAAGATGCAACACGTTCATTTTCCTGCATAAAGAAACACTTTTGCCTCTTGTTTAAGAAAAGTGACAAAAGCAAAAACTCATATTCATCACTTTTAGTTTGAACAATCAGAATTAGTTTGGCGTCTTGAGGACCATACCAGGTTTGTTCGGGGCCCTTAACCCACTCAAGCCACCAATGTGAAAGCTCATTCTCAGAGCTTTAATGACTCATCACTGACTTATTTGAGACCAGGAAAACCAACCAAACTTGCATTAAATCAAAGGATAATTGCCCTTCGAATATGCAGCACCCAATCCAAGCTAACAGCAAGTTTTACTCAGATATTCGGCACATTGACCCACATATCTGACGGTTTTTGCAGAACAACTTGACCCTACCAAACCTTATTAGAACTAAACACCAATATTGTGACCAGTTTGCAGAAAGTGTTACAATAAAGAATGTCATGGAGCACCTGACAGCTGAGAGTCTCCTGCAGCCGGTTTACATGTTGCCATATGCAAAGTGTGCGTTGGGTCTATAAATACAGTATTGGCCCCGGGTACAGTGCTAATGCAGCGGGTAGCTCCTTGTCGCACAACATTTGAATCCACCATCTGACTAATTACAGATCAGATCAGACTCAGAGAACCTGAGCGCGGCCTTCCGGTCAGGAAGAGGGAGCTGCCTCATTGTTGCTGCCAGATATAATAATTTCAATAATTTTCTATAATTTCATGCATCTAAAACTGAGCAAACCAAGTCAAGGAAACAAAGCAGGGGACGCCAAGCTCCACCTACCCCAAGAAACACACACACAAACACACACGTGGAGGCCTATGGAAACGCTGCCATCTAAAAGCAGCCTCTGCAGCTGGCGTCAGCAGCGAGAGGCTTTCAGCGCTCGCACCCGCAGCCCAGTTTACTCCTGCTAAATGTATGGAATCAGGCTCTGCCTAAAAACTACAATTACAGGTGATATACAGATTGAAATCATAGGGGCCGCTTTTTTGTTGAGGAAAATTGTCCTAATGAGCGGTTTGGCGATTGGCGGGGTGGAGGGGAGGTGGTGCTGGTGTTGGAGGAGACTGTGAAAGTCTTTTCTCTTCAAGTGTGTGTGTGTGTATATGTGTGCCGGGGAGGTGTTGGGGGGGGCATAAACAGCTGCACCTGCTGCTGCAGCGTGCACTGCCACAGTTAATGATATCGGATGATATCATTAGGCAAAGTGCTCATAAACAGATGTTGGAGGCGCTGCCTAAACAGTGTCAGCTGAGCCGCTTTGCATTTTGCAGAACATATTATTTATATAGGGCATTTAAGTTTGTTATGTTAATAACCCCTGTGTTAACATGCAGGATGTGGCACAGGAAGAATGAAACTGCAGCGGAGTTAAAGTGCACCTCCAGGGATAATGGGAGGTGTGAGGAGCAGCCGACTAACATCCACCTGAGCGGCTCCACAACAACATCCTAATGTCACAAATCATTCTAAACACATACCTAAAAGATATTTCTATCCTCTACTGCCCCTCCAGGGCATAATGCTCCCAGAGTGCAGGTCTGTTACTGGTTCTCAGAGACGACAAAACCAGAGCAAGAGTGAGAGCGTTCAGATAGCTCCTTTTCTCTGGAACCCACTTCCTGTTTTTACTATAGGGAGGCAAACAGTGTTGAAGACTGTCCTTCTTCATCAAGCCTATAGTTAGAGCTGGGTTGAATCAATTAGTCGACAAAACGGCATAAATGGTGATCGGAAATAAGTCCTTAGGTTGTGGACATACCATCATATACATGTGTTAATAGCCATAAAAAAACAGAAGTAAGGATGAAGAGGAGAAGAAAAGCCAGTCAAGAGAATATCCGATGAATCAGTGCTTACCTAGGCCGCATCTGAGTGAACTTCGTGGAGCTGGACTCATGGCAGAAGGGATGCTGCTGACCTCTGACCTGTGACAACGGAAAGAATCAGACTGAATAAATGCAACAAAGAACTGCATGTCCTTTTACTAAAAGTTGCCCCGGTTGAGAACTTTTTGTACTTTTTGTGATTGAACCGATAGCTTGTAAATGATCCTTCACACACTGGCCTTGTCTCACCTCTAATTGCAGCTGTTAGTGCCTTGCTCAGGGGAATTCAACACACATGCACTGCAACCCTGAACTTCATTACTTCTTCTTTGATTAGGTACTGCCATGTCAATAGCTACCTACTTCCTACTTTCTTCTTCTGTTGCTTTTAACTGCAGATGGCAACAACATTTACGGTGCACTACTGCCACCTTCTGCTCTGGATGGTGGGCCGAGTCCTATCCATTAGTTCTCTCTCGTCAAATAAAAGAGAACATAAAGAAATGCTGCCTGAAACCCTCAGCTGATGTTGCATTGAGTCTTCCTGTATATCATACAAACACTTTCTCAAACATGTCAACGTATGACAGCTCTACGGGAATCGTTGCATTTGAAAACACACTTATTTTGACCTATAGGGTTTTCTACCTTTGCAGAATCAGGAGAGATGTAGGTTATTTGACTGCAGTGTAGTTTGGTGAACGTATATTATAAATAATTCAGGCAGTAAAAGACCCGCCTTGGAGGAGGAGAGCATCAAGCCTCACTTTTAAACAGCACTCATACACGTGTTAACAGATTTATGTAAAAGGTTAACGTCCTTGTGTTATTCTGCTCAGGCGCTGCCATTTCCCCCCTTCCTCCTCCCCCTTCCTCCCTGGCAGAAAAAAAAGGGGGAACAGGCTCCCATTTCCCTGCCACCATTATGCTCATTTGTCCTGTCAAGAGAACGACAGGCCGCTTGACTCTTCCCCAGATACGACCATTAGGTAACGCTCTGTCATCTGACAGCGAGGCATTCTGCCGCTCCCTAAAAACCCCCTAATTATTTCCTTCGCCAGAGACAGGCGGCGGCGGGTAGGTAATTTTTAACCTTTCACGTGCACCTGGGGAACCCTCCTCCGGGGAGCCAAGGTGCCTGTGTGGCATTCAGTCATCAAAACATGACCTTTTATGGCCGTTCGGAGAGCAGTTGGCACCGGGTGCCACGTGCCGGCTAATGCTAATGTTGATGACTAATTTATGCATCAGCCCATCGCATCTGCAGCAAGTTTAGGGGAGCAACAATGTGTGATGGAGCGGCGAGAGGGGAGAGGAAAGGGAGGAGAGGGGGGCACCACCGCAGAGCAAGCAGAGGTGAAAGGCATTTTGGGGGAAGGGGTGGGGCTTTTGAGACACCCGGTAGCATGCACGACAGGGAATTGAGGGGGCTAATTATGTTGCAGGGAATACATTCGGCGTGACCAGTGAGCCTTTTTAGAATTTGTCGAGCGCAATCTGACTAACGTGGCTGACCTTTACTTTTTTAGCCCAAATTGCAGGAGAGCAGAGAGCATGCAAGATGTGTGCAGACTCTATGACCTAATTGTCTTTTTTCTTCTGGGGCTAAACGCTGGGCAGCACCTTTTCTCCTCCAGAACGTGGGATGTCTAAAATCTAAAGAAAAATAAAACCTTTAACACGTGTACTTCACACCAGCAACATTACAATCGATGTTACTTCTCCCTGTGGGTCAAGGGTTAAATGAAGATGAGTAAGATTACACCACAGAAGATTGACACCATATCTGTATGGTTAATAACAGCCAGCAGACAGTTAGCCTAGCTTAGCACAAACACTGCAAACGGGGGGAAACTGCTAGCCTGGCTCCTTTGCAAAGGCTCAAAGGGTAAAAACGAACCCCACCCAGAGCCAGCTCTATAATTTAAGATGAATGTTTCTGGATTGAAGAGACATTACAATATATATAAGATTTCCTTTTTGCTCGTGTGAAGGAGCGAGCGCCCTCCTGCCCTGTCAGCCTGCGATGTGAAGGGGCTGACAGAGACATTTATGGGGGAGCACAAAATAAAAAAAGACACAGCCTCGGGCTTCACGGTTAGCTGAGAAAACACGCTGAATGTTTACAATCCCCCCCCCCCCAAACAAAAAAAATCCTGCAAGTCCACAAATTGTTATTATCATGAAGTGTTTCATCAAGCAGACAAATGGAGGTGTTGGGGTGAAGAGGAGATGGATTTCATGCAGCGGGAGGAAAACAAGGAGCACGAAGCTAATCGGATCAAAAGTAAGTGATGGTGCTATTCTGCTTGAAAAACATAATTTGTATGAATCAGGCCATGTGTGCATTTGCAAACATGTCAGGCCCCCGCTGCTCCCTGCTTCTGTATATCCACTGTCAGCCAGAGAAAGATGCTGATGAACTCTTTGTTTAGACAAATCAGGAAATTACTTATTTTGCCTGGAAAGCGTGATTTTTTATTCTTCTCCACCCTCTCTCTGGCGTCGCCGGGAAAGGTCACGGCAAAGTGTTTCCCTCGGAGCAACAATAAAACACAAGTAAACACAAAGCAAGACGGATTCAAGGCGGCGAACATCGCGCAGCCATTAGTGATTTATTCTCAGTTTCTAATCCCTGGCTCAGGCCGCCCTGCCGCCATTAAGCTTCCAAATTACATGTTCTATCAAGAGCAGCCGCTCTCACCTGAGTATTGGATTACTGAAATAAAATATGAATAATTAATACTGAGAAATAGGTTCCTGGCAACACGAATGGCTGCAATTAAATAATGAGCATTATGTTTCTTGTGTTTTTTCCCTCCTTTCCTCCTCCTCCTCCTCCTCCGGTGTCGTTTGATCTTCTCGGGTTTCTCTACCAGGGGACTCGGTGCTTCCTCTTCTTCGTTGGTTTTTTTTCCTTGGCTGGGTTGCCTCCCCTGGCCACTGGGGCGAGAGACCTGCCTTCCGCCTGTGTTCTCCATTCTTCCTCCTCCTCTTCTTCATCTTGTTTTTTCTTTAATAAGCTGCCGTTAAATAAATTAGAAAATACCCACCCAGGGGTGATCAGACGGCCACAAACCCTTGTCATCTGTCTCCCGGCGCTGCCAGGCAAAAGAGAGCAAGGGAGGGAAGGAGAGAGGAGGACAGCCAGGATTTCTCCTTCTTCATCTTTCCCTTCCTTGGCTTGGTATTCTGTCAGAGGTGAGAAAGAGAGAGAAGAACAGACTCGTTTTTGCCCTGCCAGACTACCCAATGCTAAAAAAAAAACCCTCCATACATGCATATTTATTTAGTGTGGGGAGGGAATACATAAGGAAACGAAGGACACAGAGAGGAGGAATAAAGGTGGAATACTCTGCCCTTATTGTTGAGGATCTAACATAAATGGCAGGTTAGTGTGTTGCAGTACTAAAGGGATGGAACATATCCTAACACGTGTGTGTAACTGTAGCTTTTAACCACCTATGTGCTAAAGTAAGATAAGGTAAGGTAAATACACATTTTCAAATTCTTACTTTAACTTCCTCTGCGTAATATTTAGATTTAATTTGATTACATATTCATTCTTCTTATCTTCCATACAAATATCTTGATGGTCAAATCCTAACTTTAATTACAACATTTGATTGTATTTATATTTAATTGAAAATATTACTTCACCGTCTTTTGTTCATAAAGATAGATCTATTTTATTTGATATTTTTATGGCACATTCTTTAACTGTAATGATTATTTTTAGGTAAATTCACAGCAAAAGAAACAGAAAAACCTGGAAGTAGGTGAACTTTTTTAAAGATTAGTACTACTACTTATAAAAAGTATTGACAGGAGAGGATTAACCTGCTGAAACTAAAAGTAGATTCAAATTATATTACTGAAACTGTGTAGTATATTTTGCACACAGCTCAACCAGACAAATACACGGGTCTACTCGTCCTGATAGAGAATGAAATATAATATGTTGTAAACCAAGTGGGAGAAAGTCAAATCTAGACTGATTGGTGTTAAAGAGTCAATATAACATGAATATCTGGCATTTAGCTGTGGTTTAACCTGTGATAGATATTGAACAAATTCCACACATGCATATTTATTTAATGTGGTGAGGGAATACATAAGGAGGGGAGGAAGGAAGGGAAGGAGACAGACAGAAAGAGAGGAGGAGGAAAAAACTTTGCTACATATGGAGTGCTTCTTACAACTAATCAGCAGACTGTTGGTGATTGGGGCCGCGGGCGCCAGGTTGGCTCAGACCGCAGTTAGCACAGTGCCCAGGTCTTTGCTGCAGGCTGCACAGGTTGGCCTCAACTCTGCTGGGGAGCAGATGGCGAGCCAAAGCTTGTAGTCACACTTACCTTCCCCACTAAATCCCTAATCCCTCCGTGGACGCTCCTCCAAGGCAGGTTTTTGGAGGCAGAAATAGGGGTTACAATCTGGACCGGCACGGCGCCTGCCAAAACACTCACAACACAGAAATGCAAATTAACTTATTTGTGTTGTCGGCCGGCCAAGGCGCCGCTTCTTTTGCGAGTAATTAAGATACCTTGAAAAATATTTGTAAAAGATCAATATGTTGAAATGGACAATGCAGGGATGAAGAACGGTGGAGGAATAACACAGGGGTGTGCACACTGCATTCTTTTAGAAATGATTTTCATATTTAACAACCCTCCTCTCCGTCTGTACAAATCAGCCGTATCACTCCCTCTTTCACCTACGGACATGGAAAAGTAGTCCCTCAGGTGTCGGCGACTTTGACGCACCGAGGCGTTTAATACCTTCTAACAACTCTGAACCGCGCTGGAAACAACCTACTGGATGTGGAACACATGCAACATTTCTGTTGAATGTTCCTTTAAAGCCAGCAGCTTGAGGATGCACCAAAAAAACAAGGACAAAAAAAACAAACAAGCGCCCCCTGAATCAGTGACTGTTAGAGGAGGCGTAGGAGCCTCGGTGACACCTTTCAGCTGTGCTTGTTGGCTGGTGCTTAAGCGTCACACACTCCACACACACACACACACACAACACACACACACACACACACACACTGTTATTAGCCTGGTGTCAGCAGCACTAAATGGGCTGCAGATGTTAATGCACTGTTTTAGATACAGTGGCAGGAAAAAGAGGCAGAGACGGAGCCATTCAGACGCGGAATAACTAAATATGGAGAGAGAAACACATTCATTAGTGCAGAACACACGCCGGATAATAATTCAGAGGTGATGCATTATAAACAGTGGTGTTTAAACACGGTGGGCATGTTTAAAACTCTTTGAAACAGACAATGTGTGGCTTTTACTTCTGTGTCACAGTTTATTAGTGAACATCTGTGTGTTTAAAACATTCAGACTAAGAGATGTCTTGTTTACTGCAGCGGGACATTTGAAGTGTTGACCTTTATTTATATTAAATAGTGTTACAGTGTGCTATGCTGCTGCATCCAGTCCCGTGCAATAGGACAGGAGCAATCTGAGGGCTCATATGTTATTGAGTTTTAAGATGAATTGGAATTATGAAATAATACCTCAAATGTTAACGTGATGTCAAGAAGAGCAGCACAACGTGGATAACTTGTCTTTAGCAGTTTTAACCTGTGATTGAAAGCTCAGTGACACTATAGTTGTGTACATGGCATTCAACCTTTTGAATCTTTGATCAGTTCTATAATTTGTGTGTCCCCTTTCCCCACATTTGGATTTGGGATGGTTTGTTTAACGGTAGGTGCAAACATCACAACTTGTAAAGTACAACTCCGTAATAAGCCATACAAATTAGAGTAATATCTGAAACATCTCCTTTATGGGAGTTCTTTGATTTGATTGTGTACATATTTGATTGTATTAGCCTGGACTTGCCTCTTAATTTAATATGACATCATTGTGCCTGTAATCTGCCTGTCCCTTTACTGCTGTCACAATGTTGACTAGCCCACTGTGAGACAAATAAAGGATTAATGATTTCTGATTCCTTACTTTACTGATATTAAACTGTCATGTGCCCCTCAAACTGGTGGAGGCCTCTGGGGGCAGTCGGGCGGATCAAACGCACCCCCGAGTACTGGAGCAGATGTCCTCCCTGGGCCGGGTTCAGATGGTCCCAGCGAGCAGCGAGGGAAAGGTCAGAGTCACACAGAGGGTTAAACTGGACCCATCAGGACACTGGCTCATCGGCGGGGATTATTTCAATTAAAGCTCACGCTGGCTGAAAGCGGGATTACATCGGGTTTAGAGAGGAGGACACATCTGAACACAGCACATGGTCAGCTCCCATGGCTGAAATATGACAGACAGGGAGGCGTGTTTATGTACAGCATGATACTCTTTCAATCTTTCTCAAGTTTCCTTTATATTGAAGTTGATAAATGTTATTATTTTATCTTCATTTCATCTTATTTTTTATATTTTACTTTAACTTACATAAGTTTTAAAATGGTATAGGACATATAAATTCACTTTATGTAAATATTTAGTCTTCATTTATCTTCCTATGGTTATAGCATTGTTTGAATTTATTCATTTCATTTTCTTAACTTTCTTCATTTGTATAAATATTTGTATTTATTGTGTCTTTTCTTTTACTTCCTATGGTAATGTTTTGTTCAATATCTTATTTTATTTCATCCTAAACTGAAAAATCCAATTGCGCTCTGGATAAAAAAGAGATCCTATTTTTTCCCCGTCCAATTAGCGGTATGGTTATGTTCCTTTGTTCTTGGCTTAATAAATTACAGTTGAAAAAGTACTACTGTAGATTTGTTAAGAATCATCCTGTTCCCCTCTAATTAACAATACATCCTGCAGTGACACTATTAACCCCCAATAAGGCACACTTTTTTATCAAATGGAAATTCAGAAATACACCTAGAGTGATCAAAAGAACATGACACAACTCTTATCAAAGCTGTAACTTGCCAGGGATTGCGTGTAACATCTAAAAATGTGTAAAATGAGGGAGAGGAGGGGTCCTCCCAGGGGGATAATTACCTCTCCATCTCTTCTTCTTTGCTATTCATAGATGCACTGCTGCTATTATTGGCAGAGATGAAAAAAGGAAGGTAAAAGCTGCTAACACATATTGAGTGAGGAGCATCATGAAAGGTAAAAGCAGCCAATGAGAGACGATTATCCTCTGCCCCCTGCGCTGTTATGCATGGCATGATTCGGACATGAATAGCATTAGCATCTTTAGCATTCACGGCGGCGGCTGGCGACTGTGTCTGGCATTTCACCTGCGGACGGTCCGACTGATTGAGATGCGTCTGAGGAGCCGGCGAGGACTCACCTAATTGGCCCCGGAGCCGGCCCTAATTTCTGGTTCTCAGGGAGGGCCACATTTCAAAGCAGCTCCCGGATCAATTAATGGACCGGTAATGTGTCTCATTTTCATACAAGGCGAGAGGCTGACGTTGGGAAAATCAGATATCGGCAACCTTCGACTCAGCGAGGCGAGGACCACTCGGAGTTATGTGAAGGAGAATTCGATATGACTCTCGCTATGTGAATATTTTCATTTTCTCCTCTCCAACGTTTGAGATCTATTTTAACTTAAAAGTGGCTCCATGTTAAAATCTAAAAGTGAAAATGTTTCAACAAGTTTTGTGTTTGTACCAAAAGCCTGATATCTACTCCAATCTCTTCCAAAAGTATACACAACTCCTCAACGAGGGACACTGCTGCACTGACGGCCCCTTCAGTAGCATCAACACACACACTGTTGTTTACTTTGACTCAATTACACTGTCCTGCTGCAACTAATACTCAATAGAGTAGCAAATGTGGCTTAATCCGCCGCTGAAAATAGTCCCCAAGAAATGCACTATATCCTCGTGTTTCGGTAACACTTATTCAAAAAGACAATCCCATCATTTAGGAACAACCTGAATAAAGAGGCACTATTTTGGGGCGGTTTTCCCATTCCTGTAGTGTGTTTTATAGGTTTCTGTGCATGTAAATGGTATGCAAAGGCTAAAATCCCCATGTTCCAACACATTGTACGTGATAGGATAAGGGGAAGGACATCTCTAAGTGGTTGACAATCACAAGAGAGCCGGCCAGCTAACCAATCAGAGCAGACTGGGTAACCTGACTAATGAGCATACTGTAATAGGGCCTCTTTAACATACTGGCCAATTACAGTTATTTACAATCACAATCACTAACTTTCTGCTTAGACATTTAATCAAAACACTAGCTTACATGTATTCAGGTAAAGTACAAATACTCAGGTAAATAACTTGAGTAAATGTACTTCTTTCCACTCCTTGAAATAGGGTGAGAATGGCTTTCTAGGTAGCTTTTAATACCATTGAATTATTAAGTAAAATCGAGTAATGTATAAAAGACATTTTGCATGACGTTGTTTTCCAAATGTATTGCAGGTTTTATTCAAGCTAGTTCTGTTTCTCAGTGCTCCTGCATGCTGCACCCTGACACGGTTGATTGGTAGTGAAATCCCTGCGCCTCAGACCCAGAGGTGTAACAGCTCGCAGCGTTTCTCTGCTCACACTGACAGCCGTAACCAGGCAGCACTTTAAGGTAGAGCAAGGTACACCCTGCTGTTTTCTCAACGGCAGACTGTTTGAAATATGAATGAGCAGCCAGTCTATACATCATGTTAGCTGACATGTTGTATTAAAATTTATGAACGACTTCATCAAAAAGCACTTTCTGCCAGACAGATTTGCCCTGACATCAGAGTTACATGGCTGGTTGGAGCCTCGGATAAATGTGTGTGTGTGTGTGTGTATGAATAAGTGTGAAATTATGCGCAGTGAGCTGGTACACCGTAACTTGTGTGCACTACAGTATGTGTGTGTTTGCTGAGCTAGACTTCAGGGAATCTGCAGTCTCATAAACCCAAATGAATAGTTTTTTATAGGAATTAAATGGACAAAAATTAAGTGTATTCAAATCAAGGGACATAATTAGGATTTTCGTGTCAGTGCTTTTCATAGGTGTGTTTTTAAACTTAAATAAAATATAAAAATATTTGAAATGTATCTTTACAAGGAATCAGGTGTAAAAAATGAGGTGTGCAAAATCCAGAAACTTTTTAGAGTTACTTGAGTGAACCAAACTCAACAGGAAATCACTAAGCGAACTAGCTAATGATTTAAGCTGGAAGCAAAAGTGTGTGTGTGTGTGTGTGTGTGAGAGAGACTGTGTGTGTGTGTGTGTGTGTGTGTGTGTGTGTGTGTGTGTGTGTGTGTGTGAGTGACAGTCTCTTGGTTATGAAATAATACCTGTCATCTGCCGGCTGCTGAACCCTAAAGAGGGGGCAGGTTTTCAGGTCAGCCCGCCATCTGTCAGCGCAGCCCTTTCCTCTCTGCGCACGTCAGCTCCTGATTGGCTGGAACCAGGCCGGGATGGGCGGGGCCACCATCATCCCCCCCCCGTCGGGACCCAGCGGAGGCGGTCACATGCGGACACAGTCCCACTCCGCACGCCTACAAGTATACACACATGAGCAAACACACAACGTCAAACCAAAACAATGCCAAGTGGTTGTTTTAACACAAATAAAATCAATGAAATGATACTTTTTGAAACAGAAACCAGCCAAAAACGAGCTGAAATAAAGGATTTGTGATGCTATTGCTCCTAGCAGCAATATTCTTCTGCAGTATTCTATTATACTGTCATTAAAACACTCTATATTTTGTTTCAGACTGTATGTTGTGGAAGCAGGTCACACACAGGCTGGCGAGGGGCAGGGAGACAGAGACCTGGCAGCTGGCACATTATTTATTTTTTCAAAATTAATGAACAATGTGGTTTGAATCATTCTGTAGTCGTGAATCCACAAACTCAACCTCTGGGATTTTCCGATGTGCATGTGCCAATCTTTACAACCCCTGAATCAAACAGCTTGTTATAGCGGCACAAACGTGTATATGAACACGCACATGAACACCACCTGTGAGGGAGGAGGCTGATCTGCTGTCTCATCACTCACTGCTGCACACAGGTGTTTGATTGACAGGTGAGATGGAGGTTAAATGACAGATAACTGGGGATTATTATATTGTAATGTATAAAAAAACATTTCCCTCTCTCCCTCCTTTCCTCCCTCGCTAGTTCAGCTGTCTGGTCAAAGGGACCGGGGCAATAAGCCAAGCATGTACAGCCAAGCCTCCCCCATCCCCCCCCTCCGATCCAGACGGCCTCCTGTTCAGCTGTGCTGCTCTCCGCAGGTTCCAGCCAGGTCAGATGTTCGACACGGGCGACAACATGTTCGCTCTTCACCGCTGCCTTCAGCTCCAACACAGATATTTCTCACAGAGACGACTCATCGTGATTTCACGGCTAACTTTGCTTTCTGGCTGCTCGGAAAACGCCGCTCAAACTGCATTTACCAGACAACATCTCCGTCAAGTCTCGCTAATTAAACACTCACTCGTTGCAGGTTTTAAAGACTTCTAGTGTGGCTACTGACACTTCCTTGCTCTGTATAGTGAGCATGGTATTTAAGATCTGCAATGTTTATGTTTAGTGTACAGAAATCTAGAAGGAGGGATAAAGACAATGAATAAAGCTTTTATAGATAAGATAGTTTTTTGCTACAGGGCAACAGATACCTTACCTGCTTTATGATTGCTAAATTATAAATTAAATTCTGCCTTAATTGAGTTTTAGTTATATTAAAACATTGCATTTTAGTTTGGGGCACCTTTCATGACACCTGCAAATGGCTTACATATTCGAATAGTAAAATAGGACCAAAACACAAGCAGTGTGAACATAAAACAGAGATGTTTTTTAGCAGAAATGTTCAAGGGGAACAATGACAGTACTTTAGTGAAGTACAGCGAGTCATCTTGACAGAAAATATACTTTAAATTTGACACCTTTTTTACTTTTAGGTGTGTTTTTACAATGCATTCAAGTGCCTCATTGCTGAGAAACTCCCACTAAATTACACAAAAACGAGAGGAAAAATGTCCAACATGCAGGAAGGCATTCCAGAAAATCACGCAATAAGTGCACATTCTGTTTTCCTCCTTCTCTCTCTCTCTCTCACACACACACACACTCAGTGCAGCGGTGGCCCGGGTGCCCCAGTCAAAGGTGCTGGACTGCCAGGCTAGCCGCCCAGGTGCAGAGCAGATAGGGTTGCAGCGCATAAACGGCTAATTCCTGCACGGCTGTGGGAACGCCAGCTGCCCCCGTATTTCTCAAAATGTGAAATTGTTTTGGATTCTCGCGCCAACAGAAGGACTCGACATGCAAGAGTGAAAGCAGCTCGTTTCCTGTGTCTTCCCACGTCAATAAAATAACCGCTCGGTACCGTGGAAAAACTTCTGTTCTCCAGCCTCACCCCGTCCTCCCCCCTGTGTTTGATAGACGATACCGAATGTATTTGAGCTTTATGAAGAAGGTCTCGAGTAGAAATGATGCATATGTTTGACTGTTAATGCCTAACATAATATTGACTGTGCTTCTCCAGGAAAGGCAAACGGTCTCACTGCATTTGCACTCAATGTATGCAACCTCTAAACCTCCTGCACACGCGGTTCTGCAGAGGAGATTGCGCGCAGTTTGAGTCGTAATGAGCTGAACTTTACATAGTCCATGAAATCTTTAAACCTCTGCAAACTTGCTTTTTTTCCCGGCTGCTGCAGAGGTCATATTATTAAGGTTGAGTTATCAGGTTGAGTAGGCGCAGCGGCTCGGGGTTAAAGGGCTAGAAATTCTGCAGCGATTTCCTTAAACGGTTTAGACTTAATTTGGACACAGTCAAACAAACAGTTACATTTTCCAGTTCTTTAACATTTTTAATAATTATCTATTTTTCTTTCTTATATTTTTAGTTTATAAATCTTTTTTGTCTGGAATAACATATCCTTTTGTATGTGTATTATTAAAATTACTACATTTTGTTTTGTAAAAATCAAATATATTTGTTTTATTGGTTTCTGCAATCTAAGAATTTGTAATGTAATTATTATATTTTTTAAGATTCATTTTTAGTCAGTCATATATTTTAAAATATAGTATTTGTTATTTACAAATATTCATCTTCATGTATTTCCTATTTTTTCTGCATCATATGTGTTTTTATTATTTGTAATTTAATAATATAATTTTACATTTTCAAGTCTTGATTTTAATATATTTGGGTTAGTCCTGTGTTGTCATTTACATTCCAGATCACATGGTAACTTGTTGAAACGCAGCTAACTCAGCAGATGCGTCAACATGCAACACAGTCGCTGACACTGTACAGCAGAAACACACACACACACACACACACTGTTGATGTCGTGTGTGCAGCCTGTGAGTTTTAAGCAGGCAGATGTTCTCCGTCAGGCGCCGCTCGACCTGCGAGACGAGATCAAACATTTTGGACGCTGCCTGACCTGCGGAGAAGAGAGGCTGCTCGTCCCCGCGGCCTCGGGAAGATTCGGGTTGTAGACCGATGGATGAGGACTGAGAACAGCAGAATGGCATCTGCTTTACACACCCACACACACACACACACACACTGCTGAGAAATTAGTATTCAGAGCAGAGTTGCAGCGGAGCAGCTTTCTGTGTTTTCGTTCTTTTTTAAGCAGCAGACTCCCTTAACTTCACACTTTAAATTCCCCTTAACTGTTCACCTGTTTGAATTCATCTCATGTTGTGCAACCAAACACACTTTTAGATCTTGGTTTGAAGTCAAATTCTCAAACAGATGCATAAGGCCACATTTTGGACAAACGTTGAGGAATATTTCTCTTTTTAGCTCAATATAATATACAGCAGCTCGCATTGTACTTTCCTGTAAGGACTCCATCCTTACACAAAGCCTCTGCGAGTTAAAGGAGATATTTTAAGGGGACGACAATGATTGTATTATGTATTCTTATCTGGAATACCCCTTTACGTTTGAAGGGGAGTGTTGGATATAAAGGTGGAAGATGTTTGCTGCACAATATGGATCTCTACAGATGGACCTAAATTAAGAAGAAAATGATGTTAAACTTTTAACACCTGACTTAACTTTTACGAAGAACAACAAGAGTATTGCTTTTAGGAAAACATTCTCCACTGCATGGCTCTGTATTCACTACATTCATTGCTCTTTTATGACGTATATTGATAATAAATACAAAAGATGCATGATGGTACCTTGTAAAATGTAAACATGGTTTGTCCACACAATCACCTCCTGAAGGAAGGAGTTAAAACACTCAACGCATGAAGTGGAGCGATTCTGTTTCCACTTAAACTTTGAAACGTCCCATAAATCACAGAGTGTGGACAGGTGAGTTCAGGCTCAGATGGGAAACCTTTAAGAGATCACAGGTACATCCTGGCAGAACTTTTAGCACCCGGGTCTGTGAAATCTTCAGGTGATAATTGTCCTGAATATTTAAGCACAAGTCCCACCAATTAGAGAAGTCTGTGGTGGCAGAGCAGCACATTGCACTCTTGGACCTCCGTCAGCGGGGTGATGAGGCGACTCTCAGCTCGTGTGAAACGGTGCTGGCAGTCTGCGCCGCTCGCATTCATTCCCCATATAAACTCCCCCCCCCCCCAACACCCCCCTTTTTTTGCGGTTTCCTCCCCCGGCGATGCAGACAGCACAATAGTCTCACTGAGCGGTGACGATTAACACATAAAAGCGACACGGGGAATCTCGCTGCTAGATACTAGCGCACATGAGAGGGCGAAGCATTCATAGCATGCCAAGAAGTTCAGAGGGAGCCCCCTCTATCTGATTGGTGATCTTTTGTTTTGGCGTTGCCCTCGATTCGGTGGAACGTGCCCAATCAGATTACGGAGGGGGAGGCAGAGCGAGAACACAATCACTGTTTTCTATTTACTGCGTCTATCTCTGAGCGACTCGTCTTAAGGCGGCCAGAGAGAAGTCAAGTCAAAGTGTCTCCATCTCAACTTTCACCCCCGCCCCCCCCCACATACTCTCTTCTCCTCAGTACATTTCAGACACTAAAGCTGGATTAAATTCAGACTACAGCACAATCAGATATTCTTGGGGTTTTAATCTTAACTTGGACCGCTGACACATGTGACAGGGCATCTCAGGGAACTATTTAAAACGCAGAATGAAGACAAATGAAGGATCAGTCCTTAAAGTCGCCTGTGACAAATTAAGAGCACATTTGGAGATAATCTGCACAGATCTCATCTTTAACTACAATCCTGAGCCCTTTTCCTGAGGTCCTCTGCTAGGTTTCTATTTGCATACTCACTCTAACTTTATGACATATTTATTATCTAGGAAATGAGTAATTATCATAAGGATCTTCAGTCCATATCGGATTTGCTACTGTACACCTTCCACCGTTAATGTTGTTGTTTTTCTGTAAAGCAGATGATATTTTTTGTAATGTATCGTCAAAATGATGCACATTAAGACTTCTAAAGTGTCTAAAGCCATGACAAACACCACATGTCTGCACTTCTTACACCAAATAATAATAACATCACAACAGGAACCGGCAAGGACCAAAAAGCTCACCCAAAAAGGAATTTGCAACCGTTTAGAGGGATAAAATGTAAAAATGTAAAGCTAAGGAAAAACAAAAGTGAAAGACAGCTCTAAGGGGATGATGAGTGATTGGGAAAAAGGAAGGTACTCATTTATTTGACTTTTGACCTCCAGCCATGCAACCAAAAGAGTCCTCATCCTACAGACACCAATGTGAATATGTCCACGTTGAAAAAGAAGTCAAATCTAATTTTAAAATGAATTATCTTCATGAAAATAGACAGAGAATGTAATGCTATATTTGACTCTTTGTAAGTGTTTGATATGCAGATTAAATGAGAGAAATGAAAAGCTGTCGGTTTTCTGTCAGCAGTGGTTTTGGCAGGTTTCCATCCGGGCTGTGTCTCTGGGCGTTTTGGTCCGAGTTTCAGTTCTGCTGTAAACTGACCTCAGGTAAGATGCTTAACTATCATGTCTTCTACTAAAATAGCACTTAAATAGAAATAGTTGAAGCTATTCCTCTATATTTTATATCTTTATACTGAGGAGCAGCTGCTGATGACTCCAGGATAATTACACATATGCATATAATGATATGTCAGGATTACATATGCAATGAATTACATATCATTGGAGGCTGCAAACTGAAAGACGTTGTAAATAGGCTGTTAATTTGTGAGCCATAATATGTGTATTGTGATTAGATCTGTATATTCAATATGTCCATGGATCATTATCCAGTACACTTACATACTCGTCTCATTGGTTTGAGAATTATGAGATAATGATACACTTACTGTAATGCACGACACGTCTAAATACAATCATCATAGAGTGACGCAAATGCTCACAGAGAGATCAATTATATGTTTGGCATGTGGTTTATATTCAAGAAGTTATGTTTTCATTATTCTGGGACTGCAGACATATAGAGATACCTTTATATCATTTAGAATAAATGACAACTGTGAAGCACAACAGTTGCTTTTACAACAGGTATTTATGACCGTCTAGTTAATCTGTTGTGTCCTGGTGTTTTGAGGGACTTCACTAATTCAGAGTACATTTCAGAGAACAAACGGACCAGCACCGTTCTGAATATGATGCAGTTTGACTCATACTTCTGTTTTTAATAACTAAACAGCTGCAGTGGCACACTTTTCAAGATCTCTGGGTTTCACTGAATCCAGTAATGTAAGGTATATATTTAGGTGAGGAGAAAAAGTCTGAGGAGAGAATATTTGAAATGTCTGTAGGAATAATTTCTGTTGAATATTTAAATTTAGTGGCACTGAATATTAGCAGAACTGAGTGAATATCAGCATCTTTAATCCTGAAACAGGACCGAGCAAGTGCCCAGAGGAAAAACTGACACCATGGTGTTACTCCTGCTGTCACAAAGCCATGTTTCACTGGATTATTGGTTTAATTTACAGTTCAAGATTTAAATCTGCTCTACTTTTACCTCTATATGAAATCTGCATCTTGAAAAAAAAAGGCATAATAAAATGAGGATCAAAATGAATTTAAAAGCTGCCCTAAATAAAAGGAAATCAAAGCGAAATACGTCACCGATGAAAGGTCAGATGTGGTGACCCTGGAGCTTGCAGTATTCGATCATCGTCAACAAATCAGACCTATAGGTGATTTTGTTCTGAGTGCTAGGTTTTGATTAAAGTATTTAAAATACAAATTCGTTTTTTCAAATTAGACAATACTTTTTCTGCCACAGGAAAGTCTGTGTCAATCCTCCATTTGTCCCTGTAAACGTCTACACAACTGAACTCCTGGCATACGATGATTATATTAAATTCAATATCCAAATCCAGCCCTGAAGAGTACAGGCCGTCCGTCTTCTAACTGAAACTACATTTGAGGATGATGAAGAGGATGACGTTATCTCTCTCAGTTTTTTTCTTATATTCATCTGCAATTATTTTAAATACTTTTTAAAAATGCCGGTACCTTAATTAATATATTTAAGTAGATATTCCCAAACAATAAATCAAAGCAAAGTATTGATCAAAATGATCAAATTAAGAAAGGCTAGAATAAAGAGGAAGAACAGATAACCCAAATATAATGACTGTTGTTAATATCAAACTGATTTCATTCCTTCTGAAGTCTTATATTTAATATTTACTACAAAATATCTCCAAGTATAATTTTTTTAAATAGGATAATACTTAATTAGACAATCATTGTTATCTGTTACAACATAAATTACCTTAGTCTCTTTTTTACGATTCTGAAACGACCGAGAAACTAAAATAAACAACAGTTTATATTTTGAGTAAATTCTGCTAAATCTGATTCATTTTACCAAATATTCAGAGTTTATGTGCGGAGAACAATCTCCTCTTTACGGGGGAAAAGCCTTTGATATTTCATTTAGCCCATCATAGGGCAGTAAAACTCTGGAGTGAAACCAGACGGCTGAAATTATTTAAGACTTGGAGGCACTTTAAAGCTTCAGCATGACACTGAAAGTCTTTCTTCATTCATTACTGAGTCAAAACGAAGATGAATTTTAGTAAAACAATAAAAATATCATCCGATAGTCAGGAGTTTCATCTGGCTGTGATGTCAGAGAAGCCTCCCATGTGTTTTAGATTTAATTAAACTGAACACTGGTCAGTTTTTGGTGAGGGAAAAGGAGAAGTGTTTGCATGCACAGTGAGAGAAGAGTTTCAAACTGTAGGGTGCAGCAGTCGTCTTTCTAACAGGAAGCAGAGAGCAGACCCCAACACAAGAAGCACGAACGGCGTGAAGAAGAACAGGGAGGGAGGGGAGGAGGGGGGAGGGAGGGAGGTGATGTGTAATTACAGACTACATACCAACACCCCGTCGTAATTTACATTACTTGATGTCATGGAAAAATATTAGACGAAGATTGTTTTTATCTGCGAACAGTAACACCACGGAGGGAATCCAGGCAAGTCATGCAGGATCTGCTCTCACACACACACACACACACACACACACACACACACACACACGCTGTATATCTAGCAGGCCACTTGACCATTTAAGTTGCAGTGATTATGATATTAACTGACATTAACCTTCCTCCGATACGCAGCATCACAGACAGGCAGCCAATCAGAGGCTGAGGAAGACGTTAGGCGCTTTTTAATAGACATAAGGACGTTAACATCTGCGGGATTATATCATACATAGAAAAGCTGTTTTGATTTATTTACATTGTGTGCTACTTTTAATCCTCGTTTACTGGTGCTGTATTATGGGAGGTACCTTGTGAAGGCACTACTAAAGTGTGGTAATATTATTTACATGTTTCATTATGTGACTGAAGGTTCTGAGATTGTTGCATTTCCTGGTTTATTTCCTTCTATTTCAGTCTGTTACAGAATAATAGTTTTCTCATGACTCGTCTTCGCCTCAGTTTTCCACTTTGAATGCTTATGTGAAGTATTTTGCCTTTGTCTGAATAAACCTGACTTCAAACTTCGTGTGATCTTTAGCAGCAGATAAAAACACTGCACCTTGTTTCATGTGTTTCATGTTTGTGTTTGTTCTGCGTTTTGCATGTGCAGCTTCACTAAGCAGAACATTCCTGTATTCAGTTGATGGAGGATTTTCCTGGGTCATTAAAGGGAAAACATGTTTTTCTTGGATATACATATGGCTTTCATTTTTCAGATCTGTCATTATGTGAGGGTGGAGAGTCTAAGGTTGTGACCACACTGTCACTGAAAGCCTCAAAAATCTCAACACCACATTATTGAAGCTTCTAATGCAGCGACAGAGCTAAAAATCTGAATTCCTGATCAGAAAAATGACTAACATGTATACTTTCTGATCAGAGAGGGAATACTAGCTCTTATCATTGAGTCATAGGGCACTGCATGAAGCATTTCCATAGCAGCACTATTGAATAAGGGACCTGCACTACCTTTATTGAACGTGTTTAATACATACATCCTTTTTATTCATTTGTTTGATGCTCTTAAAATAAAAAGGATTTGTGTTTTTATTAATAAAACTAAATGTGCCTTATCAAATGCTTTGAGTTGAAAGCATTTTTTCACATGAAGGAAATGTTTTAAAATTAGAATAAGTATAAGAAACTAAAATAGAATAAATATAATTAACACATAAAATGAAAATGAATTAGAACATTATTTAAGGGGGTAATGAAACACCATTCTGTTTGATAGAGTTCGAATAAACCAAATGAAATGATAAATAAAGTTCAGCATTTTTTTTACATGAAGGAAAAAATAAATCATAATATTTATAAATAACTAAAAAAGTAATGATTTAAATTATTACATTTAAATACATTTGAATTCATAGAATAAGTGATTTAAGGGGGTGGTGACAAAAGAGAGACTGCCATATTTAGTGTTGCATTATATATATAGAGATATATTTTGACTAACTAATATAAGTTGTGCATGTGACAAATGTGAGTTCAGCGGCTGTTTGAGTATTTCAGAGGATTACATGCTGTTTACAATTACAAGCAGGCAGTCACTAATCTGAGCACATTCATTCTGAGAGCTGCACACTCAGGCAGGGAGAAACGTAGAGGTGTTTGCTATGGACAGTGCGTTACAGGTTGTTTACTGTGAGACTAGAACCACACCAGAGTCAGATCGGAATAAAAGGCGCAGAAGTCAAGCGGGTCTGAGCCTCTTTGAAGTTTATGTGAGATATTTGAAGCGTACCCGTGCAGTAACACAACATTCATTACATGCAGTTCAATCTGATGCTCGATGTTTCAGAAAGTGCCACAAACATCCAAACAGCTTCTGTGTGTTCTAACTTTTAAATAACACGAGCCTCTTCAATCACGTCAAACTGAATGTGACGCTGATGCTCGCCCGGATAATCATTCCATCATGATTTCTATCTGTCCACTGACAGCCGTCCGGACTGACACGAGCCAACCCAAATCATTACGTTCAAACCAAATGTATTTTACAAATGCAGCCAGGCTTTCATTTTGAAACGTGTTTGAGAAGCCATCGTGGCGGCCAAAGTTCAAATTGAAGTTTGTTGTGCGGCGGCCAAATAAAATACATATTTATGGCCATTTTGTGTAAGGTTTGAAATGAGAATAATATGTCACTTACATTTCGGGGAAAACAATTAATTGGCAGTTGTTTTGTTTCATCACTGGAGCACATATCAATAAGAATGCATCTGCAGCTAGACAGTGATCATTTGGACATGCTATTAGAGAATTCAGAAAGAGGAGCGTTTATGTAATCAAATGTCTTCATTATGGGAGTTGCTTTTGCTTTTTCGTAATATTGTCTCCAGGGTGCCTCCATCTAATTGTGTTGATTTATACTTTTCCTTTCGCAGAATACAACATTGTACATTAATAGATAATTGTGCAATGACAACAGCAGGTCAAACCTATTTCTCATTAAAGAAATGTTCGGAAAAATGGAAACAAAAGCTAAGATTACGAATAAAATGAAGCACATGACGGAGTATCTACTACAGAGCTACTTACATTTCTTATGAAAAAACAGAAAGTGTGCATGGTTTGAAATGATTCATGACCCCCTGTCGTAGATCATATATACATATGGGAAATGAAAGTTCAATTTGATAGAATGCTTTCAATTTAAAGTCATTCCTGGGCTTCCGTACCCAAAGGCACACACTGCATATGAGCACATTTCATTCTCCTGCCTGATCATACCTTCCCATCTTCTCACAGCCGCACCATCACCTGAAGAAGACAAAAGACGGAGATTTTAAGAACACAATCTGCAAAAGACTGCTGTCACATGAAGAAGACACATTAGTAAATAACAGCGGGTTGATAACGGTAAAAATGCACCATCAAATGTACTTCATAATGCTTTACGGCTGCCATTCGCTGACATTTATATATCACTTTTTAGTGGTGGGCCAATGAAATGCTGCCTTTGAAATAAAGTCGGCCATGATTCATGTCTCTGCTGTGTCAGTCTTACATTAATATTATGACCATATCCATCATGTCGGCCATCTATAATGAACAGATGCTGTAAAACACAATTTGGCATGACAAGAGGGAGAGGTGGAGGGAGAGGGAGAGCGGTTCATTCATGGCAGTGCCTTTTCAAACGGCCAGTGAAGCTGGCAGCAGCGGGAGACCCCGCAAGTCAATTATTGTCTTTCATTTTATTGCACACCTGAGTGTTAAGTGACAAGTCTTGTTAGGGACGAACAAGAACAGCGTTTTAATGTCTTCTGTGCACAGTTTGGTTAGACTATCTGTCACATCTGTTATAATTAGATAAGAAATTCAACGACACTCGCTTAAAGGAGGTTGAAAGGGACACAATCATTGTTCAAGACTAAGCCCAGTAAAAATGCAATCGGAGAAATAGAGGCTTTATAATCACAAATTGTCCTTGTGAGTACAAACTCACTCAAACTCTGGCTGCTTTTATGCGTTCGATTATCCGGGTGAACAACACATTATTTAACATTCATTAAGAAGCTGCTGAATCAATGACTGATGCAACCAGGATAGAAACTAGATGCAGAGGCTGAGGGAAGTGTGAACGTCAGGTGACCATGACTAAAGACAAATCGGTTAATGTTGATTTAAAAAAGTGAGGAATGGAGAACAAGTCAGAGGGCATCTGGTGGACAGGAAGAGAATGGCAATGAGGGGAAGTGGCTGGAGGGAGGGACGGAGAGGCCGAATGTGACTTCTTATGACTCACAGTCTGAGGAGTAGCTTTCATGTTGTATAACTGCTGAACGGCATTTCAATGGAATCTATTGCAAAGGGAAATGCATGATGAATGAAATATGAAAGAGCTATGATTTAATATGCCATTTAGGAAGAACATGTATACATCTACCTTTGTCCCAGTGCACACTTTTGATGGAAATGAAAAGATGAGCTCATGTTTTGGGCAGCTCTTGACCCAGTAGCCTTATGTCTTTTATAGTTTTCATCATAAATCTTCCCATAAAGGAAACTGAGAACAGAAGGTTCACATCACACCCGTCACCCAAAATACTCTCTAGCTCCTGCACTATATTTGACCAGCAGTGTACTATTTTGTGGCCAGGCCACATGCAGTGGTTGTAGGTGGGACTGGTTTTTTTTCATGTCTTCAGCTGGCATTCGTCGTCAGTGCTGAATTCTCCTCTGTGCGGCAGATCAAACAGATTCTTACAGCACTTTGCCAGATTTGACGCCACGTCTCAGCTGTGCTTTCTGCACAAAGTCGTTCCCCTACATCTGTTTAGTCGCCTGTGTGAAAACGCAGGTGGTGGCAATCAGCACAGGCTCTAATATTTTGAAGAGAAATGGCTGTTTGTGTGTTTGCACTTCGGAGAATGGCCAATAAAGCTAAAATGGGCTTCTAAAAATGAAGTGTGAGTAAAAGTAGTCTGTTTTGATGCAGTAATAACCAGAGATATTTCATCCTACTCTTCTATGCTGAATGGCACAAGCTGCAGTGCGTGCTGCCAAATGTTACACCTAATGAGACTCACTTCATACATAAATGTCCATGAGAACTTTCAGTTCAGGTGAGATAAAGAGGGAAACCTTGTCAAATAGAAGCTTTTCAGTACACGGAAAGAAAAGAGCCTCAAGGTAAAGTCATACTGCAAGAGGTAAATGGAAACCATCCAGATAATCACATTATGTGGCAAATTCCACCTTCTTCATGTCTAAATCCCACCTCTAACCCGCACAGTGCTCATTCTCTTATCAGGAAAAACAGTTTGGCTCTTTTAACGCACATTTTAAAAATGCTAATGTCCTAAATGTGTTTTTCCGAGTGATGGAGGTGCATATTTATCCCTCCCTTCATGCCCTTTCATTTCCCCTCTCGCCCCGTTGGAAATTACACACGGCGTTGTTTTGTATGCAAAGATACCTTCCCTTGCTCAGGGAAATTTTATTTGTACGCCGTCTTTCCTGCTAATGCAACAAATGAGAAATGGCGATCCGGGCCTCAGGAAATGCTCGGGCCCTGCAACTGGCACTGTGATGTTTGAGCATAAGCCTCTCCTTTAAAAGAGCGTGTTGATTCTCCATACCCTAATATTGACCGACCGTCTCTGTTTGATGTATGCATGCCCCCCCCTTCACATACACACACTGATAAACTCCCCCACTGCCATGCAAACCCCAATGTTTGGGCTTAACTTGTTAGTTCTGCTTCTGATGCCCCGAGATATTAGTGTACGATGGACTGTTGTGATGGGCCGTCTGTCTGCCGCAGAGTTTGCACACGCTCGCTGATGGGTGACGGATGGCTGTAGCTACTCGCAGCACACACTTTGTCATGTTCATGTGCATTTACATTAGGGAGGATGAGGGAGTACTATTATCTTCCATTAGACAAAAATACCTGCATGCATATATTGTCCACGTTCTTTGCTTGTCCGAAAAGTGTACAGGATTAGATTGAGTTTGACACTAGAGGTGAGAAATATGTATTCATTGTATTTTTCTTCAAACATCCCCATAAATAACCTCCATACACCAGGAAAAACTTTGGAAACTGAAAGACACACAGGAAGAATATGATTAAAAGGTTTAAAATGTGGCACCAGAGATAGAAACTGAACGGAACACAGCACCTGCTCCATCACACAAAGCCAAGAGATGTACAGTACGAGTGACAATGAAGACACTCACAAGTGTCATGAATATCTTAGTACACTGAGCTCTCTCTGCTCTTTCCCGATGGGATAGAGATGTTATTTAAGCAGAAATATCAACATAACAGATAGGTATCTTCTTAAGATCGAAGATAATCCCCGCTGAGGCTCTGCGCCAAGATATCGAGAGCTCACCAGGAAAATATCCTTGTTTACTAAAGTGTAAACCTAATTACTCTGAACTAGGTCAGAAATGTGCTACAGAGAGTAATGAAACTGAATATTAAATGGCGAATCCTTCTGCATTTCCCCCCGAATAGCACACTCTTTGTTTTTACCTTTGCTTAAACTCCTCACAGACTTCCTGCCCATCTGTAATTTGTTAATCAAATCACCTGATGAGAGTCTGGTTGTGATAAAGAAGCAAAGAGGACGGGGTTTCTAATAATAGATCAGTTGACTTGTGGACCGCAGATGACAGGAAGAAGGGCCTGTCATGAGGAATGCCTTTGTTATTTTCCATCCAGGGAGGAAATGAATTTCTTGTGATTTTTCAGAAACGCTGCCTGTGGGCGCGGGCGCTGCAGCTTCAAGGCTGGTGGAGGAAGACAGAAATAGACAGGAGAGTCAGTTGATGTGATGAGGAGCGCTTTTTCAGGTTTTGATGCGTCCGTTGCAGAGAGGGTTGGTCTCAAAGAGGTTGGACGAGGACGGGCTCGTGTTTTAAAAGGTTTGAAGATGGAGCGAGCTTCAGTGAGGAAGGCCTGTCCGCCTCTTTGTCAAGTCCAAGAACGTATTGTGTCGTCATTTGATGTTCCTGTTGGAGAGCGATGAAGAACTCCCATCAGCTCGCTTTGAACGCGTCCCTCAATGCGATAACTTTTCCATGATGGATTCAGTCTTTGATGAATACGGCCAACCCTTGAGTTAATGTATGTTGATGGCAAGCAGGTTTAAAGTTGTATAGGGAAGGTTTTATCTGAGCGGTAATGAGCTGTTCTACTCAGAGACAGGAAGGTGAAACAGAGAAACAGCAGCACTGACTGACTCATTTAAAGAAAGGGTTTTGATGACAGTGAGATACATTCACAGTGCAGTTTCTTTGTGCTTTTTAAAATACTCTTGTTTCTAGATACCCTTAATTGTGTTGAGATCTCTCCATTGTAAACGGAGCAGGGTGGGGCCGTTCACACCGAAATTACAAAGTGGATTTCCATGATAATAAAATGTGTCCACTCGGTAAAGAGACCATGTGGTCTATGAAAGGACGGCCAGTTCCGCCAGCTCTTATTGGTGTAGTCTGGTTTGGCTGCAGCTCCCCTTGTTCTTGGAACCGGTATCAAATGGCACATGAACACTATAATCGGAGCAATTTTCCAAACATCTTCAACTTCCACCGCACAGAAACGGATCCAGGAGTGCGGCAACAAAACCGGGCCTTATGTCAACTTCTGATTCCAAAACGTTAATGATCTAGATCAAAAGGAGCTTCACAGACGACTCGCTTTTGTGCTTTCCGAGTCCTTTTCAAACACTGCCTTTGAAGGTTGAATACATGCCCAGAAAATGGTTTGATTAAACAGGTATGTGGGATGGTTAAACATATTGAAGACACTAATTATTACTGAACACTGTGTGGTGTGGGGCCGCTGGATGAGGATGTGGAGGAAAGGCCGCTGGGCTCAGGCAGAGAGTCCTTTTTTTTAAATTCGAGCTGATCCAACAAACACAATCTAGATTATTTCATATGAAATTATTGTCAGTTGCCTTGTTTTCGCCACGGACAGGGAGATTTCTCTGTGTCAGCTTCTGTACAGGAAACACCTACTTCCAGCCTGAGCTTGGGAAAGATAAACACTTTTTTCCAAAGGATTGTTTTACTTTCTCCCAGACTTCCAATATTATGATAACATTGGACTGATGCACCTGCAACTGGAGCACAGTGGATCCTTCAGTTGTGCCATGTTCATGTTCTAGATGAGATGAGTGATTCAAATACAGATCTTGATCTAGAAATATTACATTTTGCAACCTTAAACAAAACAAAACCCAATCATTTGTTGCAGTCAGGGGGTTAGTTTGGCGGTGGTACGTTTAGCTCCATTTAAATATTTAGTAATATGATGAATTTGCCTTTTTGTATGCAACACATTTGTATGCAAATAGCATTCATGGTCAGGTTAAAGAACACTCCATTGAGCCTACACCCTATGACCTTTAGCCTTTGTTATATGAACCATAATTAGTGACACAAGAGTAAGCTCCTTTTTCCATGAGGTGTTTACAGTCTTATCCTGACTTCCTGTACATGTCATACATGAGTAATGACATTAAATAACTACACATGAATGCACATTCGAGTAATTATTCATAGTTCCAAGCCATTTTGATTTATATAAACCATAGGTGAGTGCCTGCTCTAGCTGCCCTTGGCATTTGACTTTGGTTTAGGTCCCTCTTCGCACGATTCCTCTGTTGTGATGTGGACCGAGAACACTTTTGACACATCTCTCGAAACACACTTCTAATTTGTCCCTCAGGCGCTGGTTATGACGCGAGCTGACACTGAGGTCTGACAACATGACTTCTTTCCTCCTCTGGCCAAAGCTGCTGCAAAGCTGCAGCCTCGCCCGCCTCCAGACCGGAGAATCGGGGTGTCTTACAATTGAGTTGTTCCCCTCCCCTTTTGGGACATCGGTTCGAATTAACGCCACCGCCGTCTGACTCTTAAGGCATCACCACTGACAGCTGGAGTGCTCACACACACCAGGTGCTTCTGTCTCCGCCGAGGTGCCTATGACACCTACCTGTTTTTTAGCCCCCGACCTGTCAAGGGAGCCAGATTTAATTAACGTAATGATCAAAGCAGGAAAAGCAAGTTTAGCCCTGAGGTAGCAATCCCAGTGAGCCGTGTGCTCGCTTGCTAATTATTTAGCATTAAGGTAGACGGCGCTTATGCATACATGACTACTTCAAAGATTTGATTGGGGTTTGGTTCGTTACAACAGCAAAGCGCCTCAAGGAGCCGGTGGTGACATCAAAACATCAGTGTGGATAAATCTGCTGGAGTAAAGCGTCTCGCTCTCAGCCACCAGGTAACCTTTCTTTATCCTCTCTGACAGCGCCTGTTCACAACAAACATCAGCTGTGCGAATCTAAATGAAGGGACGCGGGGGCAAGTTCGGGCTGACGAGGGAGATGAAAGTTTTATTTTAGTGCGGGGAGGGGGGAGGCTCTGACGGAGGTTTAAGGTGACCCCGAGGGACACAGAAATAAATTAAAAATACATCAAATAATCCCTGGTAGTATTTAGGTGGTTACAGGGAACAAGAAAATACAGAATTCCTTTACGTTTAGTTTCAGTTCTGTTATTATTTAACATGCATTTGACTTTGTCTTTGTTAGCTCACATTTCCAGTGAAGGTAGCTAATATTTTAGACTGAATTAAGTCCATTTATAAATTATACTTCAAAACAAATATTCAATATTTGATGTGATACCTCTAAACAGCTGTGATAATTGTTGAGAAGGCAAAAAACAATTGGCAAATCATAAGCAAGTAAACTCAAAACTTCCCACCTCAGTTCCCCATTTCTTTGGCTTTCATACAAAATGTGGTTCCAAGGTAACACAGTCAATTAAGTGGTTCTTGAGGGAGTGGTACAGATAAATGAAGTTCCCTAGAATAAGATTAAGTCATTCTGAAAGATGTGTGGTTTGACTAGAAAGAAACTATTTTCTAAACCAAGCAGAATGGACATTAGTGGAGTCCAATGAACACACGTGTGCCAGCAAATACCGTTTTTCCCACTGCCAGGCAAAACAGTTCCTTTCCAAGGCTATTTCAAAGACAAATTCCACAATTCTCCCTGTAATTTTGGACAATATCACACACCATTTGCATAAAACAAATGATTGTTCATTGTAGTCCACGTGCCAGAGATTGGATGGTGTTGCATTCCCAGTGGTCACACGTAGAGTTTAATGTCTTTGATTATTTATTCCTTACTTAATCTTTGAGAAATCTTCAACATTTTCTAGCATTATTGTCTGTATCACTGTTCCATTTCCCTTCAGAGAGATGCTGCATCTTTGAATCGCATGACAACAATTAGTTTTGGAGACTTATTTCCTGTTATTTGGTGGTCAGGTGCCTCTTTTTGCCTCAGGAGAGTAGCGTGGGTTTCCGTCTACAAAATGCAGTCAAGGAATTTAACAAAATAGCCCTTTTGCCTGCCAGACATGATCTTATTAGTTATTTAAATCTGGCCATGTGCTTTCCTCCAAATCTTCAACATGGCCTCAAACTTTAATTTGTTTTTCTGGATCCTCGGTAGTTGCTGCAGCGGTTGATGGGAGATTTGCAAAGGTTTGGTGGCTAACTTACAGGATTTCAAGGATTTTAAGAAGATGACCATCACTTATTTCAAACATTCTGGCTTGACTGAAGCACCATTCAGTATGAGGAGGCACGTAATTGTGAGCTAAATTAATTCTGAGTTCTGCAGAGTTTGTTGTCTAGTTGGATGAGTAAAAGCAGGCCTCCAGCCATGAGCGTCGCTGGGTCTTCCCCTCCGGTGTATGACAGGAATAGACAAAAAAAAGAACAGCCATCAGACTGACACACAGGGCTCTCATTGAATCATGTGAACTAAGACAGGGGGAATTTCTGATAGCCCCCATCCTGGTGCACAGACGAGGAGACAAAAGACCTCACTGTCTGCTGCCGTGGAGCAGCAACCTACCTCCGGGCACTGCCAAATAAAAAAGAGAAAAGAAAGAAACGACCCCACGGTTTTGGGACCTGAACGGTCGCCTATTGTTCCACTTAAAATGAAAATCCCCTCTCCTCCGTTGGGGCCCACAGTAACCTGTTTGCAAGCAGCTGGTGACCACCTGTGGAGCAAGTCAAATTAGGGAAGGGCTCCTACTGTTTCTGTTTATTGTCTGCAGGTTTTTGTGTTGTATTGTGCTTTGGTCCTGCACAGTGGTGGTGGAGGTGGCTCGACTGGCGGGACAGCCAGTGGCTCTCGGGAGACTTTTGTTTTGTTCCTCAAATCATCAGGTTTTTCTCCTTTTTGGCGAAACAATTACACAGCTCTTGTCATGTAGGGCTGCTTGTGTTGCACCGCTGATTATTACTCGCAGAGGGACAAGGATTTTTGGTACAGTGTTCGAAAATTAGGAAGAGTTTCAAGAGGTGATTATGATGCTTGACTTCTAATTCTTCTTTTGTTGCAGTAGTTTGATCTTTTATCGTGAAGTAGCAAAAACACCAAACACATTTTTGGCAGCCGGAAAAGGTCTACAGGCTTTCAATAGACAACAACTGACTTGCGTGACCGTCATTAAATCAAAGAAGAAAAAAAGATGGAGATGAGATATGACCTCTGTCCATTTTCCCTCAAATTATCCAATTTGGCCTTTATGAGAGCCCATAGCCTGGGAGCCTAGAATTCCTTATTCATCCGAACAAGAGGTGCTCTTGTTTGCCGCTGCGACCATCAGGCACAGAGATAGAAAGCAGATATTAATCATCGTTTGGACACACCGAGGGAAAAAAGAACACTTCTGGGTCACAACGACATGAGTCAGTATTGCAAAACTGCAAAACACGGTGGCTCTTTGTGTGCATTTCCCGTTTCAAGGAATGCGGTTTGTCTCATGACTCGAGGTGGGGTTGGGGAGGTGAATGACATCACCGGTTGTGCTCACATTTGAATCCTGACACAGTGGCACCTTGTGTTCCTATTCAGCCTCCACCTCCCCGCCATCTCCTCTCTGAAGCCGGGATTGTGCTTGGCTCTGCCTTTTCTTTCCCCCTCAAAGAATACCTTCTTTTCTTTTCGTCCTCTTAAGCAGCTGCCTGCGTATGAAGTGGAGAAAATGACACTCCATCTCATGATGAATGGTGCTTGACCCCTGGAACCCGCTCCGGTGGGGCTCACATGGAGACGCATTTACATAAGCCAGGAGATCTCACGCACTTGTTTATATCTGGGAAAAACAAGCGACGTTCGCAAAGGTGCTGCAAATGAAGATTAAATATTTGTTGATGAACCTCAGCTGTAAATTGGACAACCTTTACAGCAGCGTTACTCCTCTCGGCTTTCGCTCCTTGGTTTGACACACATCCACACTGGTGAGGTTGCCTCACTGAGAGCCCTTTTGTTACATGATTAATTACTCCGAGCAACAGTTATGGCGGGATTAACAATTAGCTAGACCTGTCAAACAGTCAGTCTAAGATGGCAGACTAATTGAGCGGCTGGTTGGCTATTGTGTCCCAGTATAAGGCCAAGGAAGTGGGGATGGTTCACAAGCCTTTCATCTCTTTTACAGGCCTAATACCGCGGCAGAAAAGGGCCCGCTATCAGGCAGAGTGAGCTCGGGTAATTTTTCATGAATATTCATATGCCTTCTCTATCCGCAGTGAACTTTACAAAGTTACCTTCATGGTGCATATTCTGGAAGTCTTTCTCTGCTAGAACGTTCACATGCTGTAAAAAATGTCCATTCAACCGGGTCATTAACTTTCCAGTATTATTTCTATATATAAATCTGGATTTAAGGAGAAACTGGGTAAAAGGGTGAATGAGGGACCAAAGAGCTTCATTTTTTGCCAGATTTTAAACCCATGAAGATGACTGAACTAGTCGCCGCACTTGTTAACCATCATCAGACAGAGAAGAAAAGATCAAACCCAGTGCAGTCCAAAAAAGTATCTCGTGAGCCAAGTTTTGGATGAGCGAAAAAAAGGGAAAAGAAGAGAAACCTGCAAGGCATCTCAACCGAAGTGGCTTCCTCAAAGAGTTTTTATCCCCGGTGTCCATGGGAAGAACCCCAGAGGAACAGCTGCAACGAAAGTCATGGCTCCTCATGAAAGGTTTTGCCTGGAGGCGGGGAGGGCAACGACTTGATCGTGAAGAAAGTCAATTGTTTCCCCGCTGAAAGGCAAAAAGCCCAGGAGGAGCTGCACCATGGTGTGTGGGACATATCAAAATATTTGACAGACTTCAGCATTATGGTTTTTGTTTTTCCTCCCACTGCCGACCCGTCACACTCACATCAGGCCCCCTGACTGCCCCGTGTCATTGTTCGGGGCCTGAGAGTTCAAAGCGGGCCCTTTAGGAGCCGCTCAGTGTGTGCTGACACCATGTAATGAAATTAGCAGTTGTTGCTAAACAGGTTTCAATCAAAGATTCCGAGCCAAGACCTAGTGCCCACTGTTCATGAATCACCTCTTTCACTGACTTGTGGCAGACAGTCTGGGACATTGTTACTGCTTTCATGGAGCCATCATTCAGCCAGGTACTCCCACTGAGAGAAAAAACATGAAAAACAAACTACCATAATGGAAAGAAAAACACAACAGCGTCAAATACCAGCAACAAAGTAGAAGGAAAATAAAAACCTGGCAGCCTCTGCAACAAATGCCATACCGATATAGAAGCAAAACACTTCTCAAAGTGAGGGGTCCAATCACCCAACATCACATACCAGCCCTGCAGATAGCTTAAGCATGATATGCTGAAGTTGAAAGATAACTTCCGACCATCACGAGGTAAACAGAACTGTGATTCATATGTATGAAAGTTATAGGAATGCATAGCTGGATAAGTTACGTGTCATTCCCCAAAATAGTCCCGGCTTTGAATGGTTTTAAACTCGACTATTTTATTAGTAAATATTTATTTATTATCACCACTTAATTACGACTATTGACTGAGTGCTCATGAAGATTAAGTCTTACAAAGTATATGCTGGATCAGGGTCATCCCCCACACCCTATACTGACCTTTTCCACTTGTTTTAGGGGTGATAGAATTCTAATCCCTCTGCACCTCTTTAGAAATAATCCCTGTTAATTCCTATCACAAGTTCCCAGCACAGTGACGTCTTCACAATATACTTGTTTTGTTTTTCTGCAGAACAGTTCATAAACCATATATTGTGAATCCAGAATGTAGTAAAATAGAGCTGGAATGACAGTTACCCCAACATTGTCTCAGTTCAGATCGAAACGTTTGCAACCATAACAAGGATTATAGTCATAGCAAAACATAACGAATCTACATCCTCTGCTTTGATAATGTGGGAAAGCATCACATTTGGTCCCTACATGATAGTCAAAGAGGAGGAGAACATACTTTTTCTCGTCACTTTCCCTAGAAGAATCTCATTTAGTGACAGTAATTTATCTTTAGCAGTGTCTGTTTTTGTTTGCCTTTACAGAACGTTGTACCTGGTGCTTCCACAAGCTGCAGGAACATGGAATTATGCTTTAATGCACAACACATGCACAACTGCTACCGCTTTAACAATGGCCTCCACAGAGCACCGCTGCTTATCATGAGTGTGTGCGTGTGTGTGTGTGTGCTTGTGTGTGTGTGTGTGTGGCAGAGCGGGCCTGTGATGCATGTGTTTACATGTGCGTATCCATGCGTCTGCGTGATGCATGTGTTTATTTGTGTTTGTGTGTGTGTGTGTGTGTTCTTCATGTGTGTGTTCGCGCCTCCAGGCCTGTCTCCTGAGCCCCCCTCCATCTCCCTACCTCCCACACACACACACACACACACACACACACACATACCTAGAACTGATGGCTTTGAATCACTGGCAACCCTGCTGCTAATTTATTTGCGCTGAGCATTATGGGAATTAATGTACCTGACATTCAATGACAACAGCCGGCGCTTTGTGGCCCTTTTTACATTTCAACACATCCCTGCCGCACACACAAAACGTCCATCTTACCACCTAGCTGAAAAGAAAACACACACACACACATGAACACACACACGGCAGGCTGTGAACCTCTAGGTGCAGGAGGCTGTTAGCGGTGGCTGATGATAGTAGCAAAACATTAACATAATAATTAGTGTCTTGTAATTGTTTCATTAAAACCAGTTGTTCCATTTCTCCTCTTGTTCTCCCAGAAGACGCGAGACGGAGTTTGGACGTCAGCCAAAGGGAGGGTCGGTCCACGTTTGTACCGCTCAAGATGTTTGGCTGCTCTCTGGGAAGCCGGGAGGCTGTCAGCGGCGGCGACGGGCGGCGGGCACTCCGGCCATATGCGGAGACAAAACCGACACGAGGGGCGAGCGGGAAACTCAGCCGACGTATTGTTTGTAAGAAACTGACAGCTAAATCTGCTATTGTAAAAATACGGGTAAAACTTGGTCAGGATTCCACGGTGTTAATGCTATACTGTATGCACAAAAGCTACACTATGGTCCAACGATGATACATACAACAGACTTCTACAAAAAGTAAAATGCAGGAAAAGCAATGTGGAGTCAAATAAAAGCTGTTTGCTGTTATTTTCTGTGATTATGTGGATATGCAGTGTGTATTCTTTTAAACAAACTTCAATCAGGAGCTGACGGGGGGGAAATGTGACTCTTCTCCCAGCGTTCTTGTGATCTCACTTGTGATGCCAGTTCCTTTGAAAGGTCACATAGTGTAATAGTATTGAAAGCTGACCGTTCATTTAGAGCTGCAAATACACACACCAGTGCTCAGGCGTATACAGAGCGGCCTGGATGTGCAGTTGCATTCACTCACTCACACACAGAAGGCTCCACTAGCATTTTTAAGTAAAAGCTGCAACGAAAAACCACTCTGAATTTCTGTAGTTGGAATGACAAGGTCTTCCTGTCCAAGGAGTTTTGACCTCCACCTCTCAGGTGCACTCAGTTTAAAGTTTTACTTTTAAATAAAGTTCTTTAGATTATGGTTACCGATGGTTTTGCTTTATGACCCATCAACACAAAGCAAAGTCTGTCATAGCTGCGTGCATCTGTTAGAAAGCACAGGTTTTATCTCTCTAAACTGTTACTGTATTCATGGTTTTTATTGACCTCTCAGAAGCTGTTGCAGCAATTTTGCTTTTTTACTTCAAAGACTTCCTTTTTTTTAGAAAGTTAAACCAACCACGTCGCTTCAGCTTCTATGTTGACTATCAAATGTTTAAAGAAACAATTCCGAGCGCTCAGAATCAATCAGAAAATGAGTGATTGTTTTAAAGCCCCTATAAACATTTCTTAAATTCTCACAGAAACACATTTACCAAACGGAACCACTTAGTACACAAACAGCCCTGACAGCTTTGCAACAAATGCGCCGAATCCTGTTTCCATTTTCCCGCAGTGTTTTTGTGTCCCTGAACATACGTGTACTGCCAGACGACCTCACTCACACACACGCACACGCACACACACACACACACACACACACACACACACACACACACACACACACTCTGCTGCTGCTGTTGGTCTGCAGCTGCATGCTCTCCACTCCATCTCTCTCAGTGCAATACAGTGAGGAGGCATGGGAGGCAATAAGAGGCATACGTCTCATTGGCCAAGTCCGGGTGGGGAGGTTCGTGTGTGTGTGTGTGTGTGTGTGTGTGTGTGTGTGTGTGTGTGTGTGTGTGTGTGTGTGTGCGTGACAGCCTGTGTCACAGAACCAGATAGTTAGATACCACCGCCGGGGATTTGACATTTAGTGCTTTTTGACAAACTTCTGACGACCGTCTCCCGCAGATCATTATCAAAGCATTTCTGTCTCTATAATCAAGATGAATGCTCCCGAACACAACCATGATCATTTTGTGGAGGAGCAACTCCAACAAGGGAGGGGTGCTGGGAGGTGTGGGGCGGGGGGCGGGGTGCATCACTTGGGCGTGCTTAACACATACATTTCCATTTTCCCAAAGACAGATTTGTTGGCAGCCTCGATATAAAGCGACACCCCGGTGCTGACAATGTTTCTGTCAACTTATTGAATCTCGTGCAGGAAAAAAGGGGGCAATCTCGGAGGCAGGCCGCAATCTAAAACATTGATAAATAAATACGGGAGATATGAATATGTTTGTTTGTTTGTTTGTTTGCGCTGGGTGTCGATTTAATCCCTGCTCGCCTTAGAAAGATCTCCCCAAAGACTGATTGGTGTCGCGCACTGCAATTAACTCGGAGAGCACCGTCTATAAATCAACTTCCTGAACTCGGCGTGGAGGAGATGATGTTTTCGAAATTAGCACCATCCGCCGCTTGTGTTGTGGGGGAGGGGCGCAGAGGAAGTAGATGATGGAGGTGGTGGTGATGGTAATGGGGGGGTTATCAAAATAACGGCCCTTCTGATATGTGATATTCAGAAAACACGCAGAAACAAGTTTCAGAAAATCATGCTCATTCTTCAGCGCGCCGCGGGGGGAAATGCACACACGCTTATGTTGTCGACGCTTAGAGTGGCGAGCGCGCTTTTTTATTTTAACTGATCGCCTGTTTCGTTGCAACTGAAGCATCGCCGCCTCCCTCATATTCGCCTCCTGCGCTTTCATTCCGTTATGAGCCATGAGTTGCTGTCATCGCCTTCACAAAAGAGGAGCATTCAGGTCAATTATCATTCCATTCAGAATCATGCTCCACTACTTAGATTAAGAAAAACACTTATTTGCCAACGTGGTCCAAGAAGAGTAATATTTCTCCCACTGCGGCTAGCGTACCCCGAGAATGCTTTATTGCTGTACTTATTCATGTGTCCTTTGCAAAGCGGAGTGAGTGTATGCATCCTTTAAGTGTATACAGTATGAGCGTGTTTCTGTGCATTCCCTGGCAAGTGCAGCTGATAACGCTAATCCTGTTGACTTCTCTTTTCCTCACCCCACAGTATTTCAAATATACCTTCTCGACTTCAAGGCGTATTCGCGGAGGAGAACGCGGCCCCTGCCCCTGCGATCCGCACACACACACACACACACACACCAGAACAAAGGGAATCCCCCCATATTTGATCCCCTCTCTGAATATGTAAAAACACAGCAGCAGCAGTAGAGTCAACGCTGAGAAATTACCAGAACTATCTGGGCCATTGACAGGCCTCCCCTGTGGTCAAATGGGCTTTGGCTGTGTTTGGTAAGCCCCCCCCACTCACTCTGGTTTCTGTGGCTCTCCGTAGATAACCAGCAGGGGGGAGGAGAAGCACTCCGGCGAGCTCTGGGATTCAAGTTTTTTAGAGATTCGGACGTGTGACTGTTGCCTTTAAAGACTTCCTTTTTTTTTAGCTCTCCCAAGTGAAGGGGAAAGTAATAAATATGTTTCACTGCCTAAGAATAACAAAACTCACTGTTGGAGTTGTTTGTGGCTGAGAACTCTCTCATAGTTTGGTTCCTATGACTACATGCTTCCCAAGCTTTTTGCTCGTGACCTGTATACCGTGACCACCAACACATGTTTCTTCCTCGGCAGATTGTTTAAATAAAATACATTTTAAAGCCTCCTGGCCTTTTTCAAAAACTACCAATAGAGTATCCTTCCTCGTCAATATCTAATTTGCCAGAAAGCTTATTTGACACTGGAACTACAAGTTGCTTTTTTGAGTAACCACTGCAAATCAAAATAATTGTACTTCCCTGATCTTCAGCTTGTGATGTGAGGCATACCAACATGCTTTTGGCTGGATACTAAAGGTCAGATAGTAAGTTGTTGTATTTCAAATGGATTCAAAAGGAAGTCTGTATAAATAAGATGACTGCAGGCCTGCCTTTGTTTCTGTTTGGAGAAATCTAGCCTTTAGTAAAGCAGAATTCAGCTACGATAGAACTGTATGAGTTTGTTGTTATGAAGCTTTTAAACCACCCTTTTATTTTAAATATAGAAAGAAGAACACATGGGTTGTTCGTAGGAGAGGCACTAGTCACACAACTCAAACTATTCCACAGTAACAGCGGAAGATGATTGACAGCAGATAGGTCTTTCAATGAAAGTGTTCCATGAAGGAGGGGGTTTTAAGGGTAAACGTCCCACGCAGGTGCCTCAGCTTGTTAGTATGCTTAGATGTTCCCGACCCTTTTAGGTGATGATATTTTGAACCATTTGTGATTCCCCTGACCCGTTGGCACTGCCGGGGACCCCTTCTTGGCCCGCCACCGGCGTCAGGGGAGCTCCTGATTCACAGAAGCCATGGCCGCTCCTCAAACCCGCCGGCAGATGCTCCTTCTCTGCCTCGCCAGCCGGCAGCGTGCCTCTCTGACATGCCTGTGTGTCTGTCCGCCTGTCCATTCGACCGTCCATCTGTCCGTCAACAAGTCAAACCTGATTATAAAAACGCACCTTGGCATTTTGAAGGGCAGTAGTCGCCTCACTATAAGACATGCTAAGTCCTAGAAATAAAGTCCAAAATTAGGAAACGAAGGTTCATGGAAGGCAATATGTTCCCATGAATCATTTATTGGTGTTTCGGTGCCCACATTGGCTGATGAATGATTGATGGCAACATGTTGCAGTGCTGAGCCATTTTCCTGTCTTTACATACACTAAAAGTATGACTTTAGGTCAATTACAGGCCACGGGCATTAAAGCTGCACAGCTTTATGTACCAAAGGCTCGGATTGCTGTAATTTGAAAGGGGTCGCTTGTATCGGTCTACTGTCGAACTATATGGAGCATGTTAGCTACTTTCAGCTTTCTTTTGGTTTAAAAGTCGTCCTGCTTTATTGTTTTCTCGTTCAACAATTCCTCTCGTATGAAGGCAGAGACATGTTTTTGAGTCACAGACCAGAAGATAATCTGTAAATCACAAATCTGAGACCAAATGTAAACCCGTAGAACCAGGGCCATGGTTTAAATCTGAACATTCAAACTGTTTGGAATAATTAGTTAGAAAGGAAAATTCTTATTTTGACGGAGCATTTCAGCATCATTAATAATGGAGGGTATTTTATGGGATTGATTCTGCATGTAGTTGAAGCTCTTATAAATATTGTCACAGATTGTATAAATGAGAAACTTTCTTCACAACACACACTTGTTAATGAATAAATCATACCATTAATGGCTGCAAGTTTGTTTTTCTAGTGTGTGTTATTTCTCTTCTTGTGGCTGATGAACCCTGGAATGGGGCACCGGCCATCTGCGGTCCTGTATAAGTGTGTGTGTGTGTGTGTGTGTGTGTGAGCTGTGGTCCAGCGTCCACTGGGGAGGCCCGGCTGCTGCCCCACTTTTCTCGCTCTCATGTCGGACCGGGACCATCTGACGGGGCTAAAGACCGGTGTCACATGTCTATATTTGGCCGCCGTTCGCCGCCGCTGCCAGAGCTCGGCGCTGCAGTTGTTTTCCAAAAATGCGCGGGGCAATCGATGATAATGAGGAAGGACATTTTAATTAGGACTGTCGCAACCTGGGGACGACATGCGGGCTCGCTCGGCGGGGGGCAAGAGAGAGGACGAGGGAGGGGGGTCTGGTCACCATCACACCTCCTTCTGGGAGTTTGACTGGTGAATGTCTCGCTGCATTTTTAGAAGGGTATTAAATTCAAATCTGCTTTGCGATGATGACATTTCGAGGGAATTTTCAGATTTTTAAACAGTCTCCGCTAAACGTAAGAACATCGTTGGCTGTTGTTGCGAATTAAGTTTAACACTTAAAGAGGATTAAGACCTTTAAACAAAGTATGTGACACCTGCTCCGACCGATACCAGGTGTAGCGAACTGACCAGATTGGACCGATTTCACACAAAATTCAATTTACAACATTTCATCTGACGCAAGAGCACAATCAACCTTTTTTTCTCCAATGGGATATGAAAGGCGCTATTTTCCTCTGATTATCCTGAACATTTCATTTGATATCCTCTCGGTAATAACTACATTTGTTATTCTAAACAAGAACCTGTTGTTAGACTGCATGAAAATGACGCTCTTCCTGATTATTCCGAATAAAAAGATGGTATTTACTTATGGTCCATTTCAGGCAGCGTAATATCTCTGTGAAGATTGGAGGAAACATCTATGGTTAATGTGCACAGAGATTAACATATTCAAGGCTTTAAGTTTCAGAGGACAAAGAAGCCGATGTGGACTCCTGTTTAAAACGAAAGGACTGTCTGATCCAACTTCCTGTTCAGATGCACAAAATGAAAAATAAAACTATAGGAGACAGCTAATACTAACATTTCTGAATAATAATCATGCTTAATGCTGACATGCAGCCTTCAGATTCCCCTGCCATGCCTGCAGGTCACTCTAAGCTATTTGCACATTGTGAAATCAAGTGATAGAAAATCTAAATTATATCATCTTTTGCTTTAAGGCGAGATGAAATGTGCAGCAAGCTGCCAGCAGAAAAGGACAGTTTTGAAAATGAAACTCATTAAACAAGTCATTTCTGTACATGTAAGGAAGGAAAACACTGGAAGAACTCCTCTGAATTTCAGAAATAGGGCTGTTTGAAATTAAAAATTGATTATGTCATAGGGGATTTACATGATGATATGTATGAGGAAAGCCATCCTGCTCCACATTTACAGGTCTTTCAGTTCATACTGAGACAGAAAACAACTTCTAATGAGATGAAGAGAAGAATAAACTTTAACTTGGAGATCGCAAAGATCACATGCAATCAGCAACAACAGTGTCCCTTTGTCTCGGAAATGTTTGTACATTAGACCAAGCAAGAAAATAAATCTTTCATGAACGTGGAAGTGTGTACTTTATGTGTGTGTACCAGATGAAAACAAAGCAATAAGCCCATTGCGAGAGTGTTTAATATTCATCCCCGAGCAAAGACTACACAAGGTGTGAGAAGAGAAGCCCGCACAGAATCACACCAAGAAATGCTAAAGTTGGGAATAACTGCATAAATTATGTTGTGTGCCAGTAATGAAAGTAGCCTGGCCCTGTTCATGTGCACAAACAAAACAACAACAACAACAACTCAGAATCCATGGCGCGATACGAGCACTTCTTCACCTTATGAAAAATGGAAACCGGCTAAGAAAACCTGAAAAAAGCCAATGGCTAGTCGCACGCAGCGCGCTAATCAACTACAGGCAACATCACAAAGAATAGGTAATTTGAGACACAAAAAGAATAAGTAATTTGGGAGGCACATACCCAAGTGGCCAAATTATTTATGCCTAATGGAACGGGGGTGTGTGCATTCATTTGCAATTAACCGATCTGCTTTATTACCTGTCACTGGAAACGCTCGTTAATGCGGCTGAAAGTGGCACTCTGCAACGCCTTTAATTACAGTCTGAGGTGAGGAGGCACTTCCTGCTGCAAGGAGAGTGTTTTCATACCTTTCCTGCGGTGTCTGTCTTCCTGCAAAAGTTTGTATTTGAACCCTCTACGGATGAGAAGGTGAAAAGGGAAAGCAGCTGCTCTACACTTTGATTTCCTGGTACATGAAGTTCCATTTCTTTCATCAGTTTGATCCATTTCTTGTAAAAACTGCTGAGCACTTCCATTGATTTAAAAAACAAACAAATGGGTTTAAATGCTCCAGTTCTTATAAACCAGTGAACTGCAGCTTTGTGCAAATTAAAGACCATTATTCAATTTTCTTTATGTGCTTGTATGTTGTTAATTTGGCTAGTAGCATCTGGAGCACAAACAGAAGAAACAATATGATGCGTTCAAGATAACAAACACCTCAAAATGATCAATTTAACAGGATGTTGGTCATTAAATGTATCTGCTGCTGCCTTACGATTTGAACATGGAACCCTTTATCTGCTCAGACTTACATCTGCAAACGTTCTTCTTCAAATATATGTAATGAGTGTAGGGGCGGTGTTGGCGCAGCGTAGCGGGAAGTCGCTTGTGATTGGCTCCTTCCAGCCTGCGTACCCAAAGGAGGCTCCCTTAAGAGCAGATCTCCTGTTAAGTATGAGATCCCTGTGAGGAGAAGTGTTTGAAGGACTCTGGTTTCTTTAAATATACCGGGCTGTCTGGGGAATATAATGGCTTCCATATATAATTAAGAAGAATACGACGTTAGAGGGTTTATGTGTCTTTGTGCAGCACCTAATGGCTGCAGCGGCTTGGCGTACGCTGCTCTGGGAGATCGGAGGCTTTATTTAGAAACACTCATGGATGGACAACATTTACATAGCAGATTGTATTCCCCTAAGAGAGGCTCTCATACAGAAACTCTAAGAACAGAGAGAGCAATAAAAGAAGAAGCTCCTACATGGATATGATTGAAACAAGGTCAAAGGTCATGGAGAAACCAAAAAAGCGTAGAAAAAGATGTCATGATGTCTGGGATTATTAGAATTTGCACCATGGTTGGACAAAGTACATTATTTCTTCAAATAGGTTTGGTATAAAACACGATGTTGAGGCATTAAAACAAACTCAACTTATCTGCTGAAATAAGTGGGACTATTATAGCACGTTACACGAAAACCAACATGTAGTGCATTCCTTTCAAACAGATGCACATAGAGGCCGACATTTTCAGAAGTCACCTTAAACACTGCGCCATAACGACTGACGGGTTTAACTGACCGTCCAATAGAAATGTTTCTACTATGCCAAGCCTGCCCATCTGCACAACCTCAAAGACAAAGCAACACAACTTCACCCAAAATAACTGATTCAATCAACACAACATCTTCCGTTGCACCGCCTTATTTAAGATCACGTCCTTTAGATATCTCCCCTCTCTGTGCATGTGTCTCTCCGTCCGAGTCACCACTGCTCGTAGTCAAACTTCAGCAGAGCTCCAGGGGTCCATCGGCAGGAAACCAGCGCTAATTGTGTTAATGAGCTTGTTTGGAGAAGCCCTCATTTCTCCCTCCGCTTCCCCTCAGCGCCACGAGCGGCCATCTGACTTCCAGAGAATCGGGTTAAGTGAGACACACTCGGGATGGGCCGATCTGACGGGCCCCGGTTAGAGGTTTGGTGTGCGGCGTGAATCCATCACCAGTAATAAAGCTCTTTGACACAGAGGCCTGCTCTCATCCATCATCGCTCATTTAAGATACAAAGTTTGGCTCGGGCCTGACAGAAGTGAGGGATTATTGCCATTAGAGGCAGATCTTTTGTTTTGATGGCCCCTCTTAATGGGGTTGCATTAAGGGGAAGTCCTAGGGGCCAGTTTTTGGGTGATTAAGCAAGCAACACATTTACAAGTCTCTAATTGAGAGAACAATGCCAGGAACCTACAGAGTGCCGAGCTGTAATGAACTGAGGCTCCCCGAACTAGCTTCATGATTAGCCAACGTTGCGGCTTGTGAGTACGCATCAACACGCTCTCCCACTTCCTCCCGCTGCTGAGGAAGAGGAATTCCTTCACAAGATGGGAAGCAGACACACCGAGCTGAAGAGGACTGCAGACTTGTTTAAGTTGATTGAAGAGGAAGCGACCATTTGAGTCTTATTTAACAGAAAGTGCCAAATCATGTCAACCTGTAACATATTAGCTTGTGAGAAGATGCCGTATATTCACAAAGGAAGTCACTCTTTTATGTCGAATCATTTATTAATGACACGTTGGTGAATGACTGATAATTAAACACGCTACAGATGGTGTTTAAACCGTGGAATATTGGGAACAAACTGACATCAGGACGGTGTAAAATGAAAAGGAAGTACAGGATTTATTGTGAACAACTTTGTCTTTCTCCCTCACCAAGCAGGACGCTGCTAACATGTTTTTTAAATGAAGTGGTTTCCTTTAAGTACTTTCACAGGGCTTATTGAGGTTAGTTTTACTAAATCAAATGAACTAAATGAAGTTTGGAATCACCCTCCAATGAGAAGTGTGCTTTCTTTTCGATCACTTATTTGCTTGTATAAACTTTAATCTGCAGAGTGACAACAAACGTAGATGTATCTGCTGAAGGAGTAAAGTTTTCTAATCAAAACCTTACTTTATATCGTTTACCTACAAGCTCATTTTTTATCTAATACATATCTTATATACATGTTGGAAGTTGAAGTCAAGTGGGTTCCAAACTTGTTCTTGACGCTCAGTTATGTGAATGTACAAGTTGAATGATGAATCTTTGAATATGAACTGTTCCTTAAACTTTTGAAAGTCTCAATATAAAACCAGGTAGCTCCGGGCCAGTCCAGGCTTGTCCTGATTTCAGTAGCTGTAACTAATACATCCTTAAGTTAAGAAAATATATCTATTTTTGATCACGACTTATTCAAATAAGCTTTCACCAACATAAGCCCTGTTCATGTTCACTGGTGACACAGAAGTAGGGGCTGAACGATTTTGGAAAATAATCTAATTGCGATTATTTTTTCAAGATCCTCTTCATGTATTTTTCAACAAACACAATCAATAAATCAATCGTGAACCTCGTGAGGTAGCAGCAGTAGCGAGGCACGTTCTGCACAATACCTGACGTTGCGCAGCATCTTCCTGTTTAAAGCCAAAATAATTCCACACAACTGACGTGCCGCCCCTCTGTGGTACCAAACTTCCAGCCGTGCACTCTTCTGACGAGCCTGAGGCCATTGTGCAACAGGTTCAAGCGCAGCGTGGACTTCTTTCCCTGCCTGCTCGGCTTCGCTCGGCTCGGCTCGGCTCGGCTCGCTCGCAAGTCACGTGACCAGATCACCTGACCAGCCAAATCGCAGCCTTTGCGGTTGGAAAATCTCGTTTTGTCATATCGCGATATTACCGCAAATGCAGTTCATCGTTCAGCCCTACACAGAAGCATTCCTCTGTCCTTGTCTTTGTCACACTGCAGTGAAATCAGGTTAAGTGGAGGGTGTTTCCTGCGCTGTGATGTCACATTTCACTGCAGCTCTGAATCTCAGGTTGTTGTGTGCCGTCTCGTGCCCTAATTAGGGGGAAGTAGAAATGAAGTCACCTGAGATGAAGGACACATCCTCTGTGCCAGGAGACGCCTCGCATTTGATTTTTTATTTATATTTCTGCGTTGTGCAATACTCAGGGAGAAAAGAAGTGGGTCAATGAACAGATTTGCAGAACTTTGAAACATCCGTGTTGTCTGTGTGTCTCTGGTTAAACATAGTTTTGTATCCGATTCCCCAGTGCCAATTACTCATTAAAAATGTTTAACAACATTTTAATTGAAGAATTAATTACCTTCGGCTGGGCAAAATCCTCCTAAATTTCATCAGGGGAGTCATCAAATGTGCAGAGGAGCAGCCGTGGATAAAGTGTCGGAGAGTGGGTGGTGGGTGTAGGAATATTACATCAGTGTAGCGTAGTCCATTGTGAGTCACCGGGCGAGACGCACGTGATAATTCATGAGTAAACACATCGGTGAGTAAAGCGCTACGATGTTCCTCGCAACGTGTGACTTTAGAACTGCAGCTCGCAAAGACTCTGCCAAAACCAACACCATTCACAGCCTCTGCATTATTTATAGCTTCAGAGTTTGTAAAAAAAAAACAAAACAAAGACAGGAGAACACAAATGTTGCAAGGGAAGAGAACAGGTCTGAAAATGACCTTGTGAAGTGCCAAGAACTGGGACTTTACGTGTCAGCATTTAGGATATCCACTCCTTAATCTTCTGAAGTGGTAAAGGGAGGGACCTAAAATGCTGGATAGTGTGTCATTTGGATAAACTAGCCTAGAGAAGATGTAGCATGAGTGCGGCTTCCCTTTTGGATATTGAAACATAAACATTTGGTGTTTTAGCTTAAACTTCTATACAAGTAGCCTGCATTAGTACATGACTTCCCGGCTAGCTCTTTTGTTTACTGAGTCCACTTCCTTGCTTTAAATATTTGGCAAAAGGGACTGTAGTTAAGTATTACCAAATGAGAGAAAGGCAACAAATAACTTGATCTTAAGGGGAGCGTGTAGTCTGAAAAGAGCACATACAGACAGACATGTTTATATGTATTTGGGGGCCAATACTCTACTTAATAGTTGACTATTCTCATCTGTTTTTTCATATCATGTCTCATACTTTTAGCATTTAGTAACAGACAGTGTATATGACAGTGCGAGAGGGTCTGTCCCTTTCTTTCCTCTATTAAAGGTCTAATTCTAAAGCCATACGGGGTCATAACTTGCAGAGAGTCATTCAAGTATCACAAATAACATACATTTGTGCTTGATTACTTAAGGTATCAAAACAGGAGATGCTTTTACACTGAATATGAAAGTCTAGGAGTGTTTAAAAGGAGGGATTGTGCTCAGTAAGGGCCCTGCTCCTCCTTTAACTGTTTAGATTGACAACAATTTCCCTCTAATTTAACATCCTTTGTGTAGCTCCGTGCTTTAGCTGAGGGTAAACCTTGTGACTTGCACCTCACCCCCCCTCCCTTTGTCTGTCTCCTCTTTCTCTCCTTGCCTCCTATTTAGCCCGTGCATTTGATTAGTTAATCACCCCCCCCCCCCCCCCCAGTCCTCAGGTGGAGGCAGAGCTCGGGCTTCTCATCCAGCCAAGCTGTTCTTTTGGAAGGGAAAGGAGGCAGCTGTGTTTACAGCCCGGGTCCTGGCGTACATTTAGCAGAATCTATTATTCATATCGCTCAGTATCAGAGCGAGATCTCCAGCCACCTGTCTCGCTGACAAGCTCGCCCCCTTTTGTGGCGCTTTCCGTTCGGAGCAAATTACGCTCGTCTTGATGAATTGAGTTTTTATGAGCGTTGCTGTAGCGCCTGGGCATCCTCGTGCCGAGCCAGGGACCATCAGGGGCCCGGGGAGATTTCTCTAGTCAATGTGCAAACGCTTGGAAGAATGCAGATTCAGGAAAGGGAAATGAGAGTGGTTTTTACCTAGGAATCAGGTCTTCTGTCAGGCTGATTTCTGTCCAATGATGTCCCTACACCTGTCAGTGTTTGTTTCCCTTCCTCTCTTATTGTTTTTCCTGATCTGACATTTGCAGAGTGAGCAGCAGGAACAAAGGAGACGCAGCTACCTGATGAGTCTGCTGGCAAACTCTCTCCCTCCTTTCACTCTGTGTGAACATTTTTAATTAACAGGGAGGTGCGTTAACTCGATGATAAGCACCCCCGATAAGTTATAACATGATTCATAATTTATAAAGATTTTTGCTTTCATGTTCGCTAGTTTGCATAAAACTAATTATGTCGTAAATGGTATTCATTACAAAATATATTTTCTCTCTCTTTCCTCTCGGTGCCCGGCTCCTGAGTGTTGCAGTGGGACTGGTTAGCATGCAGAGAAGAAAGGTAATGATGAGTTGTTAGAGGCGGTGTCAGGGGCAGACCTGCCTCTCTGTTTGTACTCAACGAGCACATTATGCAGCTTTACATTCATTATGCCGACTGCTACAAACTGCAGCACCGACACTGAGGTAACACTTATCCTGCTTAATGCAGGTAAACACCATCACACGCACAAACATTTAGAAATGCACAAAATGTTTGACATGGAGAGCAAAACCAGGAAGAATGCAATGTGACTTCTGTATTTGCTTACAGTCTTTTCAGTAATCTTACATATATTTGGTAATTCCTGTATAGATGCAGGTCATCTATTTATATTGGTGTTACGTTTTACAGAATGGGGGGGGGTGTGTATTTATATTGGAATATCTGTATTTATTGGCACGTTTATATGAAAAGTGGCAAAAGGCATCTTTTAAAGAGGCGTGACACATGCACTGCTATGCATAGGCTATGAATAGGCTAAGGGGCGGGACATCTCTAGGCAGTAGACCAATCAGAACAGAGCATGCCAGTTAACCAATCAGAGCAGACTGGGCTCTGGTTTCAAACAGAGGGTGAAGAGAAGAGAATAAAGAGCTTTTTAAACATTAAAGCATGGAAACATAGCGGCACAAAAAGCATATATGAAACCAGAAAATGAGCTTAATAGGGCCCCTTCAAAAATCTGGTTTGGCATGAAAAGAAGATCCCTACCTGCAGACTTGTTACGTCCTCACACAGGTGGACACCAGTGAATCGCAGTGTTGTTTCCTTCTCTGTGACATAGTATTCCCTCCCATCCCTGAAAAAAGAAACAGCAAAACAACTTTAGTTTAGAAGAAGAAAAAAAGAAAAGCGAGACGTATAAATAAACATGGCGAAACACATCGCCTGCCTCGCGAGTTTGTTTTCAATTCCCATTCGATTAAAGTGTCCCTGCAGGAGCCGCGGAGGTTGGGTACGGGGTGAGGTGCACAGACATAAATCAAAGCAGTCCAAGGAATAGTAATCCTCGCTGAACATTTTGGACTGATTGATATAAATAACATTGTCCTCGCCATCTGTCCAAAGAGGGACCTTTCCAGTTAGTGTTGAGCGGCAACGGCAGAATAATTAATGAATGGTGTCCTTTGTGCCGGTAATAAAGAGGAGACAAATTATGTTATAATCCAACTGCTGCTCGTTTGTCACAGCCAAATAAAATGTCAAATAAAAGTGAGGGGCCACAGTGTTTGTTTAATGGAGTGCAAGCTACCTGCTCCAGTGTGACAGCAGGGGGGGAAGGCTGTAAAAAAAAAAAGCAAAGCCGTTTGGATTCCAGTTTGCAGGAATCCACCGCTCTGTGCTGTGATCTGATTATGTGCTGCACATTTAACAAATGTTCACAAACACAAATGAAGAGTTCTGGTCCAAAACGACTCTCAGTGTCCATTCTGGAGTGAGGTCACGACCTGAAAATTATGATTCATTTGTAATCAAATATGGAATGTCCAATCTGTGTCCGCTACACAGTGAAGCGAGTTTTGGGTCAAATATAAATTGACACCTGAAAAAAGTGTTTGGTGATGTAAATCCTAAACCTTGGATCCTAAAGTTTGGGTTGATAAGAAATATTAGCAGTTATTGTGGTTTCCATGTTGGTGTTCTTATTAGAGGATTATGAGGCTCTTGATTTTATCCATCGTGAAAAAACTATTCCAATTCCAGCTTCCATGGAATTCTGTTTTTACAAAATGAGTAATCAGTGGGGTCAAATATCTTGGTGACCAATTTACAGATGACCGGAACGGATCATAGAGATACTTATCGATAGTGTTCATTAGGGTTTGGCCAATAGGGGTCAACAGTCCCCAAAGTCTTGTGACCAACGACCCAATCGGTGGACTTTCTTTTTCTGGAGTTCTACTGCTTGTGTCATCTGTATGCGTTACATGAAACATCTGCTCAGGTATTCATAACCTGAGATCAAGGTTGGATTGCCGTCATTGATCGGCAGAAACACCTAAATTGAATTTGTATCCCTCATCTCACCTCACTGCAAGCCCTGCGCGGTCGCATCCCGAGCCCAAACCTGAATGGTAAGCCCCTGAGCACGAGCCTACGTCCAGAAAGAAAAAGCAGAAGTTTTGAAATCTGTCCACAAACTTGATCCTAGCTTTGAAAAGAGCATCAGGTTTGTTAAAATCATGCAATATGGATCCCTTAATGTTGACCCAGATTGACTTAAAAATGCCTTTATAGACATTCATTGACGAGCATAATCTGAGCTTTGCAAACGGGCAACACTGTATCATGTAACCCAGTAAAGCTGGATGAACTTTCTAGAAATGAGTATATAAGACAGACAACAGCATCAAGGATACGTGTAATCACTTCTTACTTATAGTCAGGTTGGTTATATATGGGCAGGACAACCCAAAATTGTTTCCATCAAGTAATCACCTGGTTGCCAATGATGACAAACAGTATCTATCTACCTCCCAATATGTTCCTTTCCTAAGACAAAACAAATATACACTACTAACTATCCCTTTAATATCAAGCCTAAACCCTACACATGTACGTGGTGAAATAATACGCCCCGTCTTAGACCCCAAAGGATGGAAAGCTGCAGATACAACATGGCTTGTTATGTTGACGCTTGCGTTACAAGCCAAGGAGGAAGTGCAAAGTGAACTTGAACTCTGAGAAAGTTTATTCCTGGGAGGCAAGGACGAGGGAAGGGCTGCCAAACAGCGGCATCTCGGGTAAGGGGCGGGCGAGGCAACCTAGACAGGAGATGATCGCTCCGCTATTTTGCCTCCAGGTCCATCAATCACTCTTCAAATTAAAGGCGAGGTGAGGCTTAGGCTTCACCGGCCACATTTGACATCAGTCTCACATCAGACGGCGATGAGGACATCACCCGGAACACGAGGACGCTCCGTAGGTATGTATGCTCATTCCGCCCACGTCGCGGCAACAAAAGGAGGAGCCGCTTTGTGCAATCAGCAGCGTTCTGTACATATTAAACAGCAACACTCTCAACCCAGGTTCATTTTAATTAGAGGGGAATTTGATCACTGCCGTCTCCCACGGGCGCTTTTGATGTTAATAAAACAAGCTGTACCTTCGCAAAGCAGAGCTCTCCTTCCAAAGCAGGGGAGCCGAGGGGTTGAAAGCGAAAGGGAGGCGGAGGGGGAGCACAAAAAAATCTAAAGTTCCCCGACTAAAGTAGAAACTACAGGGAGGTGTCAGAGGAGAGGCTGTGATCCTCCGCCGTGTTGGGAGATGGCGAGTAAGCAGGGATTATCAATGTCAACGAAGCGCATCACTACCTTATACATGCAGAACGTCTCATAATGAACGGCTGAGGTGTTCTCCATTATTGCTCTGACACTTTGGTGCATTCATTCAATAGATGCTAATCACAAAAGACTTAGACGAACCTCAACAGAAAAGGATCATATTTGCCCGGGTGAAGCTGTCCTACAGTAGACCTGAACAAAAGGTTTATTATATCTATGTTGTGGGGGTTGAAAAGCCATTATGTAACCTTTTTTACTTTAGTCCTATTTAAGTGCAAAGGCAGAGCTCTGACTTCCAATGTATTGAAGGGGAACATCTGATTTCGGCACAAAACTGCAAATCAGCTTGAATAAGAAGCAACAATGACATCACATAAAACTACCCCTGCAACCCTGGCTTCTTGAAATGAACTTTAGATATTTCTAGATTATAGGAAATATGTTATTGTCAACCTACAGACATCAATTCAGTCAATGTGAGTGCTGTCAGCGATAGGTGACAAAAAACGCAGCAATCAAATAAAGAGTTTTACTTATTAGGGTCAAAACTAAATTATTAAATCTCTGTAAAGGCCCATTGTGTTATAACATTATCTTTTATTCTCCCAATAACTGAAGTGAACGGTCATCTGTCCCTGAAGTAAATGCTCCATCCTTCCTCGCCTCCAGGCTGGCCGTTTGACGGCCAAACGAGCGGTGGAATGAGTAAATAATTCAACAAATAGATGAATAAATAAAAGGGGTCGGACTGTGCGGTGGTTAAGCAGAAGGGGGCAGAGTGTGTGTGGGGTGTTTGTGTGTGTGTGTGCGGGGGGGTCATTCAGCTGGGGAGCCACCTATGGCAGCTTGCTCTCCCTGAACATGTACCGTCTGTACAATTCTGAACCTTGGCACTGGTACAGGCATCTGCTGCCGGCCTCCCTCTGCCAGTGCACCGTATACACACAAACATCTGCTTCCCCACACAAAAAGGGGACACACAGCACTTGACAGGTCTGCATTCTGCCTGGCCCCTGCTCACCCTGTTCTTTACACAAAAAACCTTAATGCATCCTGTCAAGCCATTAGGCGGAGATACGATCAGCTCACAGGCCCCCATTAAGCCATCAGTGTCCACCTGTGATAAAGACGACCATTTGTTTTCTTAAAGCCCTACTTAATGTCCGTTTAACTCAATTTGTCAGGAAATGTACAACAATTTCCTCCCCCCATGGTCCTGAAATCTGGTCGGGGTTCAACAACGCAGAGAAGAAGAGGGAGGGGTGGTTTTTCTCAGGATGCATATTCAAATGAGGGGATTAAATTGCCTCATATTGACGTATCGTGTTGCGTGAGCGCTTAGAGGTGGCCTGTGTTTTCCTCTAAAAGCTGATTTTTGGACAGCAGGGGCAGGAGCTGGAGGTTGTTTTGCCTCCATTAGCCTCGGTCCACGGCCCCTGCTCCCTCTCCTGATGCGGCCATGACAGCACTCTAAATCTGGCCCCGCCGTTAATACCGGTGCACACCCGCAGAAGCATAATAACACCTTTTAAAACAACATTGTCCCTGATGCTCACAAGCACACATGTTGAATGATCAGCCCCCCCTGCTCATCCCCGGTGAGGACACCTAACAGCCTCTGAAACATCTGTTAATGTTTGCTCTGCAGATACATCATTTGGATTTTGAGGGGCGGCGGTGAATGAAACACAATGGTTCTTTGCGGTGTTGCAATCCCCAGTGCGGCAGTACATCTAGCTATTAACTGCAAAAGGGAGATTTGAAAACTATCTGGTGAAACAAAACAACACAAAAAAATTGGACAAACACGCCATAAGTGCCTGATGTTGGCAACGGGGCCGTTTTTCGGTGTACATAACTTCCCCGGCTGCCCCTTCTTCCCCGGTGGTGGGACGGCGGCTCGGCCAAGCGGGCAGGAAGTAGAGGGGCCCTCGGTGGTGGCGGTGGCGGCACTGCCGACATCTGTCGTGGTTGGAGAGCTCAGTGCACAGGAAATGGGGTGTCACGGCGCTTGCTTGTTGGCCATTATCCTGGCATCCTAATGAAGTGTGGGCAGTTCACAAAAGGGGGTCTCTGGATGGCATGTTGAATACACGGATGGGCAGGAGCAGCACACACACCCCTACGCCATCCCTTCGCCCTCGCTCTCCCCTTCAAACCACCCCCCCCCCCCCCCCTTCCCTGTTCTGGTGCCTGTATCCCATCTGCCCGAGCCCCCGAACTGCACCCAATGGGACGGAGGATGATCGGGAGCGCATGCGCCGTACTCCGAGCGCGAGGCCATTAGGCATCTCGGCACGAGCGTGTGATTGGAAACACACAGTGAACAAGCGTCCTCTCGGCATGGATGCGGCCTCACGCTATGAGAGCCGGGCTGCGGTGGTGCAGCACCATCAATATACCTGGCCCTAATGGTCTTTGCACCACAGATCAAGTGGTGTTTGTCGGATTCCTGAAGGGCCTTAGGTGGCTGTTTATTGACACAACAAACTGAAAAGACTCCCCTGACTGAATGTATTTCCACAACATTTCAGCACAAGATGTGCACATAATCATACATCAACATGGCAATTTACAGGACTCTATAGAAAGATGATGGTGTTAAATATTTGAAGAGGTCACAACAGTTATTATACATTTGTAGGAAGGGAATAGTTCCATTATATCATTCAGTATCCCAGGGAAAAAATGTCCTGTTATAACTTAAATGGTGTTTCCAAAAGGGTCATGCACAGGTCAAATCAAAAATGTATCTCATTATAATAAAAAGGGGCTTTATTGGCATGACCACATAGTAAAGGCTCTCATATAAATGACAGCATTTGACTCTAATTTGGACTTTTATTTAGAAAAATGCCATTAAAGCAGTTTCTTGATATTCTATTGGCAATGATTAAAATCTATTGACGGATGATATGTTTGAATACTTAAAGAGTTTCTTTCCTATGAGTATATAGGGTATTATTGAATTCAATAAATCCCAAAATAAGAATATGTTCGATGTGTGCTTAAATCGGGTAACGTACAGGTCAAACTGGACCCATTTGTCCATGTGTTAATGTGGCAATATGTCTTTGAAAGCTACACATAGAAACAGCTTGAGCATGCGTTTCCACACTAGCACGCAGCCTGTTTTGCTTCTCTCCACTCGAACGATTCCTCTTCAGGTAAAGAGTCTCTACTTACTTGTCTGCCCATAACTGTAATGGGCTAATGTGCCGAGTAAATGTAGCACTACAGCCCTGAGTGCTTCATCAATACATCCGACTGATGCAGGACAGAAGGGGGATTATCACCAGCGCCAGATGCTAAGCCACTGAAACTGCACACAATCAATTAAGTCCTCTGTGCATACAGTAGCAGCACACTGCAGCTGACTTTATCCAGGAAAACATCGCCGCCCACTTCCTCACTATACAGGAAGTTGGATATCATCCTGTGACTGGGATGCGTTTTCTATCTGCACATTAAAAAAGGACATGTTGACAAAGGGTCATCAAGAACATGCAAGTGAATGGAGGACCATCAGGTGTTGGTGAACATTAAAGCAAACTAAGTCATCGTCAAAGTCTCGACCGAGAGTCATCCGAAGAAAGATGGAAGACATCCACAAACCAGTCAGCATTTTGCAGATCACTTTTTGTAGGGGGTGTTTCCTCCTCTGGGCTTTTACACAATGGACAGTCCTTAACACCTTAGACATCGCACTCAAAGGGTAAGCACCCAGTGATAGACTACGCTCATTTTTCACCTGCAGAACTCTTTATAACGCTCCCTCTGTCAGAGCAGGCAGAGAGAAGGATCGCCTCTGGCTCGTCCACCTGGAGAAAAACGTCCCATAATGCCCTGCAGCATCTCCACTCCTGACATAGGAAGTAGGTAGTTAACCACATTACCTAACATGTCGTGATGGATGATGCAGCTCTGAGCTGGGGTGAAAGGTCAGACAGCCCCCCGCCGAGAGGAAGACAGATGAGGTTGGGTGCACCTCCATTGCCCGGCATTGTTTTCTTTACTCCCAAAGCAATCTGATACCTGATTGGCTCTCAGAGGAGCCCGGTTTTGATAGCACATGATTAACGTTGCCGCCGCAACCCAACCCGACACCGTTACTGTAATTACAGGTCCGGCTCAGGAGGGGCAGAGCTAATTCTGCTCAGAAATGGGTATTAACCTAATAATGTGGCATGCTCTTCACACATTATGCTCATATGTAACACAAATTGCGAAAAACGAAGCAATAATCCAGCATGCATCCGGTTAATGGCACCGTTGGTATTTAATTATTTGCAGGAAGTGATATGTTTCAGGTTCTTGATTTATTTTTGCTAAAGAGTCGAGAAAAAGCTGGAGTGGACTTTGCGTACGAAGCACATATTCATAAAGGTGGACTTAATATAGTATTATATCACAGTCCCACCCTCTATGGTTGATTGACAGCTGGCCTCAGTGCGACAAAGGTAAACTCATTCAAAAGTAATTAAATGAAACGATACCTAAAATGTTGCAAATTACTAGCTGACATTTTGGATTTTATGTCTTGATTTTTTGCGAGTATAACATGTTCTATTTGTTTCTATACACACAAATGAGCAAAAAAGATGTAACAAATAAATATATGTTGGTGCTCAGAGAACACACTTATGCCCTGATTATAATAAAGAGTCATCCACTCCCTTTTTCCAACAGGACGGACCCACAAATCACAGCAGCAACATGTGACGAAAGAAATACCCGACTGAGGCTTAGGAATCCTGACTCAGCGTTAAACGTGTACTGAATGAGTTGGCTTGTTTGAACCGCCCCGCTCTCCGACCCCTCAGCGTTGGATACACTTTACCCTTCAGCCACTATCACTCCATCACTGCGGAGACGCTGCGGATGCTGTTTACCATAATGCCCCATCACACTGGACAGGGGCTAACGGACCTCTGAGATGACATGATAGGCAGCCATCTTGTGGTGTTGATAGAGTGAAATCCTGCCCTCATTACGAGCTGCTAACAGCTGGTTGTGTGTGGCTGCCAAATGTGATGGCGTCGTCTCTGTGCTGGTTTTCACTTCACATTATAATTATTAGAGACAGGAGATATGCAGAAAGTTTTCACTATTAAGAAGCATTATTGTTAATGATCTAAAGCACTGAAGTAGGTCGCTCTAACGTCAGATAACGGAAGCTAAAAGCAAAAGCAAGACGCAAATGGCCACTAAGATGACCTCCATTAGAGATCACCAGGTAAGACGGTGGGTGGGGAAGTTGTAACTTTTAATATAACTAATGTGTATCTTTGCTTCCGGCACTTGCGTCTCGACGTCCAATCGATGATATGAACGAAGATTCAGGAAGAAGATGCAAAAAAAAGAAGAGCTAACTTGCCAAATGGGAAATCTTTGGATCCAAAACGTCAACATTAAACAACGTCACATGTCGAGGCGTTGTGTTTACAGAGCACCTCAAAGTGCATTTAAGGGATTTGGAAAGTAGTCCATGATGGCAGGTGGCAAACTATTATTTCACGGGAGGACAGAGGACAAAAAGAAGCATCACTTGGACAAATAAAAAGCAAACTAGGATCAGAGGATAAGCGGTAAATGTCTAGTTGGCAGGTAGAGTAAGGAGCAGGTAAAAGGATAGAGATACAGATCGAGAGCCAATAAAGGTACATCCACACAGACATCACCTGCTGCCGTGCTAAAGCTTTAACTTGCCATATTTAAATTGTGTTGCACAGGACAAATAAAACCGGTGAAGATGAAACAACAAACATTACAGGTGTTTTTCCTGGGCCCCAGACGACACTTTTTACAGTGTGAGGACGTGCGTGCTGTCAAACCTAGCAGCATCACCTCATACTCTCTCTGACAGTGAATAATCGTCCGGCGCTTATGCAGCTTATCTGAGTATGTCGAGCAGCGTCTACGGGAAAGAGAGCCCTTAATCTGCCCATAATCAAAGCTGACAGTCACCTACAGCAAGGTGTGGCTCCACGCTGGGAACCAGTCAGCCGAGAGCTCTGATCAGCAGAGAGGAGACATTAATATTAATCGTCCTAATCGGGCTGGAGAGCGCGCGCTGATCAGAATGCACTGGAAGGTGGATGTTAGCCGACTGTAGCACATCAAGGTGCTGTAACCTGCGGCGCTCCATTTGAAGGAGGTGAACGCAAAGCAGATTTTTGTGATTGTTAATTACGCTCTTTGTAGTGAGTCTAGACGAACAAGCCTGCCCTCCTTTGGTTTTCTCTCTTCATGCACGTCTGCCTGCCTTTCTTTCCTTCCCTCTTTAGCTTCCTAGTTCTCCTTTCTTATCTTTCCTTTCGCCATTTTTACTCGTCTGTCTTTTCATCTCTAAAAAGATATACATCGTCCTGTCACTACATCCCCCTCTCTCCATGCATGTCTGCTTGCCTTCCTTTTCCTTCCTAGTTGCTCTCCTTGCTGCTTCTCTCTTACTGATCCCCACGTTTTCTCCCCTTTCTCCAGATTCTATTTTCCGTCCCAAACCATACAGACACATGATTTCCTTTTTTCTCCATCCCCTCCCTTTTTCATTTATTCACATCCTCATTTTTGGCTCTCTACACTCTCTGTGTTTCCCTTTTACTACTAAAACTTTTTACAACTCTGTTTCATCTGTACTTGCTCTTTCCCCAATTAGTTTTCCTCCTCCCTCCACAACATGTACGATCCATCTTTTTTCCTACGCCTCTAATTTGTCCTCTCTTCTCCTCTCACCACCTTTCCTTTGTTTCTCATTTTTCCTCAATCCTATTCTTCAACTTCGCCTTAATTTGTTCCATATTTCTCCCGTGTACATTAATCTCTCCCTCTGTTTTTTAATCTGTTTTCTCCTTCCATCGTGTTTGCCATCATTCTTGTCACTGTCTTGTCTTCATTATTTTCCCTTTTCCTCTTTCTCCATCCATCTCCCATCCTCCTTTTCTTTTCCTCCGGTCCATATCTCTCCCCGGCTCCATGACCCTGGCTCTGACAGAAGATGGGTGTACTTCTCCGAGACTTTACTTCTCTCTCTGAGCAATGATCACCTCTGTTAACCCGTGGCATTGCCTCGGATCGTCCGACTTCTTCCCCGCCGTGAGCGAGTGTGTGGGCTTTATCTCGCCACCGCCACACAGAGGATTAGTTTCTCCCATGGAGATGTAGTCGGGATAAAGTTGTGTTCCTTCACCTCTCATTCTCCCAAAGCTAACAGACATGTTAACAGCCATCTGATAGTGACTGATAAATACAGTCGTCCTTTGTGTAGTTATTTCCCTGTCACTTGTGTTTTTGCGGAAGCCCGAAATGTGCCGTTAGGATAAATATTTGAAAAGTTGCAGCTGAGGCCGGCGCTAATAATCAGGAATGAGCAAAGATCTGAGGGTGAGAAATGGTAGAAACTGGCTGCTGCAGCACACAACCTGCAGGAAGCTTTTTCACGGAGAGGGAGAAGAAAATGGGTAAACAGGGTGTGTGTGTGTGTGTGTGTGTGTGGGGAGGGGGGGGTTGAAAAGTCCTACGCTCAGCAGCTTTGAGAGTCCGAGATGTGAAAAGTGACTGGTTGATTTATCACGGGGGGAAACGGAGCCACAAAGTACAATTTTCTACCTTGGCCAGAAACAATAATTCATAATGATGTCGCCTCCTGATAGCGGGACCTTTTGAGCCGCGTCGCACCTCGAAAATGATCGTAATAAATGTCAGGACTTCGCAGGTAACTACTTTAAAAGCCATTAGAAGTAGTCGTGATGGAAGATAGCGGCCCGCGCTTCGTGTTGCGATAACAACTTGGTTTTGCTGATAAAGGAGGGGAGAAATGAGCGCGGGTTGTTTTATTGTGAGGTTACAAGAGCTCAAGGACTATTACAGATAAACAGGTTATGTCAATTAAAATCACTGCACAGGGTGGCTCTGCGTAACCCCCGCCCTGAAAGGATTGTGTGTGCCTCCTGCAGCCGTATCAAACTCAAATCTTTACACCTTGCTCAAAGTGACGGATATTAACGACAGGGGGAATAAGAAAACGCACAGCGCACCGTTCTGTAATTCTGTCATGTCTCCCGTTGACCTTTCAACTGGAAATACTTAGACGGAATACTCCCGGCAACAGTCATGCATCACGGTTTAATGGCATGTCAGGAAAGGCCTAGTGCTTTTTGTTGCTGCACATTTTTTATCGCCACATCGGCGGATTATGAGAGAGCTAATGAACTGAACGGATCTGAAGAGAGAAAGAAATCACCCCTCTGCTTTCGTTACAACTTTTCCGGCTCTAGTTCTTCCTTTAACTTCCAAACGAGCCCATATTGAGCGGGGAATCTAATACAAAACTAATACTTGTAAGAGCAGAATAAGCAGGCTCAGATGAGCGTTGGTCTTTATGTACTCTCAGCTCGGAGAATATTGGATCCTAATGCGCTCAATGTCATCCGTTTTCTCGGAGAAGGGCTCATAAAAGCTGCGGTTGATGTGACTTTAAAGTTCCCCGGGGACGACGGCGGGACTCTTTAAAGACTCTCTAAAGGCGGCGTCAGAAATACTTGAAAAAGAATTAATAACAATGACTTTACCTACACTTTTATCTCCTGCATATGAAGGGATCCAATTACACACAATGCAAAGATGAAAACAGGTAATAGGTAAAAGGTTTCAGATAGTTCTTGGTACTCCTTCACTTATCCATCTGTATTACGATTGACTGTTTCAGAATCAGAAGTAGTAACGTTACAGTTTTCAAAGTAGGTCAAAACTAAATTCCTCTTTCAAATGAAAAGCTAAATTAAGGAAAATTGTCAAAATATTGCAAAAAACAATGATGTCACAGACTATAGACATTGTAAAGGTCTGTAAATGGTTGGCGGTGACACAAGTTAGCCACAATTAAACCAAAAATACTGTGTTCATGAGCATCCCGCAGTGCTATGTGAGCCCTACCCCTATGTCACTATGGTCCAATCAGACTGCCTCTCTCCCCCTAACCTCCCAGTTTAATTTCTCGTTGTAAATACTTACACACTACTGTATTGTACCATGCATTTGTTTTTCATTATACATTTTTACGTAGCTTCTTGTTAGGATATATATTTTTCCTCTTTATTTCAATTTATTTGGTTTTAAAATGGAGACACTGTAATAAAATGTTATTTCCCCCGAGATAAACAAAGCATTTTATTCTGAAAACCCTTACTGATTACACGTTTATGTATCTGATGCTTAATGAAGTTATAAGTCCAACATATTAATGTGATTTTCAGAAAGCGATTGCAGGGCTCATCCTGATTACGCTTATTATCCAGAAAACAATAAAGAACAAAGTGCGTATTTTGCACCGTTTCATCCCCTCTCCATCTCCATCCTTTCCTGAGTGTCATGTTCATGTCCCACTTTTGATGCTCCACCGGGGAACATGGCTGTGAGCCCCGCAGACAGACAGAGAGGTGTATGGGTAATGCAGCATGAGGCTGTGTGTCGTATCACATGTGCAGGACGTAGCCTGCAGGAGCGAGGGGACGGAGGAGAGGTGGAGGAGAGAGGAGAGGGGAGTGTAGCTCTGAGGAATCGCAGTCCCTGTCGTCTCACTCCTCCTGCAGGGGACCAAAGTGTTCTCTCCCCATCCGCCCGAGGTGTGTGCCGAGTGTGGGGGGAGAGGGGGGACAGCCTTGTAGAGGGCCCTGCAGGGATCTCCACTTCTGTTGTCCCCCACACCCAGAGCCATGAGCGGGGCTTGGCAGCACGGCCTTCTGTGCCCGGCCCCGGGTCGTTCTGCGAGGTGGGTGAGGAGGGAGATGGTAGACACGGTGTTTGTTTTTTTTATTTTAGATAGGAAGGGTTCAGAGTGAGACTAATGGTGGTCCATGGTGCACTTCTGTGTGGGGGCTGGATCTTTTGAAAGGTACTGCATATGAGGAACACAGAGAAAAGATGTGTAGAAAAAGCCAAACTGTGCTGACTGTAAGGGCCATTTTAATGAAGTTACTGTGTCCTAATGTCCAAAATGGACAGCTATAAACATATGTATATGAACAATATATACACGTGTTAAAATGAAGAGTCAGTGTTTGCTAAATATTGAGAGTTAAATGAAGATGTTCAACTGCATACCAACACCATTTCCTCATTTGGTATTAACCTGGTCATTTTTTACTTCGGGTGTTAAGCAATTCCTCATTTTGGTATCAACTTGGCCTTTTTATTCCTTATTTGTGAAAAGAATAGCTCTTGCAATGTGTCAGATTTGGGATTTTACTATACTAAATGATATTAGTTTCTACAGACGTGTTTGAACTGAGTTTAATTCACATTCTATTGATTCTATGTCTGGAATTCATCCAAAATTACAGAACATATTCAGTCATTATAGAGTGATTTAACCCTGCTGATCAGCTCACACCTATTAGAAAAATGAATCCACTGCATTCAGTATATTCCGCTTTAATTTGCAGCCTGAAGAAACAGCACAGAAGTGTCCATTTTAATTAGAGAGCATCAGAGAGGTTGGTGCTCGCAGAGTTGACGTACACGGACTCAAGCAGCTCCATTTAGATCTAATTTGTTTGAATGACAGGTCATTTCAGAGTATAACTTCAAGGGTTTCATTACAGGATGTCATATATTTATTCTGGGTGAAGGAGAAGAGCTTAACTTTTCGAGTGATTATGTCAATGCGGAGTTATTTTAATAGTGAAGGTCTTCAGCTACCTGATAATGTCCTTCCCGATCCACGAGTAGGTGTTACATTGCTCAAACTGATATTTAGCCTGAATGGTAGCAGACATGAACACATTTTGGATTTTTTAATTAACAATGAAAGGACTACCTGGTCCGCACAGAGACGCAGAGTGTGTCAGAGGTTTCCCACGGCTCTGTGGCCTCATTTTGCCCGACACCAGTGCCACAGTGGTGGTGACACATCATTATACAGCACAGGGGAGACCCTGCAGCCTGTCTCATTATTATCTATAGGAAATCTGCCTCCATGCACTCACTACGGCTTGGAAACATTGATACGAGGACACAAACTTTTCCTAATTAAGACTAGGAGAAGAGATGCGAGGCGACGCAGGGTTTGTGGTGAAACAGAGAATGTAAAGACTGTAGGTTATAGATCACCACTGATTAGCTTTTTGACTTGCCATCCAAGTCAAACTCCAAAATGGGGATTTAAAGAGATGATTTATATCAATGTTGTCGGAAAATCTAGGTCCAAAAAAGAGTTATATCTTTGTTCTCTGATCCAGCTCTATGGTTATGGTTTATGCAATTAAAAGTGCTTGGTTAAGGTTAGAGAAAGGTCACAGAAGTAGAACAGAGGATGCAAACATCAGTGTCAGGAGCCAAAATTGTCACGTTATACAAGAAACCTAACTCTCAAGAGATGTGTGGCTCTTAATCAGTCATGCCCCTTCTCTATAAGACACGATTTTATATCTGGACTATTGTGCGATCCAAATTCCCCAAAAACTAGACACTACTTCTCAAATTATGCAAGCAACATGGTATTTACATCAAATACCTCATTTGTTAAACTCAATAACCCTCAATTGAAAAAATAAGTAGCCATGATGACCCTGATGACATCATTCGGGTTACTTTCTCAGAATTCCAGACAAAGCTCCACTTATTAAGCGAAGACATTATACAACTGTTCTCCCAGTTGCTTGACCTTCATGTGTAAAATCGGGCAGATTTCCCCTTTAGGCGTAATCATCAACGCTTGAATCCAAAAGCAGCGGTTACATCAGACAGTAGCTGTAAACATGTACACTGGAAAGGCTAGAGCATGTTTACAGATGTTTACAAGGACTCTTCTTTAAGCAACTCTATGGAAATAAGGTGTGACGCTGCATCAGGGGGAGAAAACACTCTGAAAAACTCACGACCTGACCCACTGAAGAGTCATTAATACCGGTAAATATGGAGGATGCAGTTCAAAACTCGCAATCATCCCATCAGTGAAGGACTTAATGGACTGGCTGTCCTTTAAAATGTAGCATAATCTGTTTTAAATGCAGGCTCTCCATCATTCTGTAGGAGGAGGCGTCACAACTCTTCAGATGGAGCGCTGAGGTAACGTCCTCTCCCTTGGACAGCCTCTCGCTCCTCAATCCAAGATAATACCCGCTCGGAGCCAACAATACATTTTACTAGCAGCATGGTAGCATGTATGTGCTTTCCCCTGCTGCCAGAAACAAAGAGAGATAGTGAGGAGGCGCAGAGAAGGGAAGGGTGGGGGGGCGATCCCATTGGCTGTGCCTGCCTCAGATAGGTTCACCGTGAGCTAATCCCCGGGCTTAGCTGCGTGTCGCCCAGCACGGCACCCAGCCGGGAGTCGCCGGGCCACCCTGGCAGATCTGGCGGGCCATGTGGCTATTCCAGCATCCCCGGGGAGGTTCACAATCCCGCCATGTTGCATTTACCTTCTGTGCAGGTGGCCCCGCTGGCCCCTCACTGGCGATCGTCGGCGTTAAAGCGGAAACTTTTGCACACTTTGGCAGCGAGAGTTTCAAAACTGTTTGTACTTTTAAAACCCGCAGACAAAGCAGCTCGGTGTGAGTAAACTGCACATCACATGCAATTTACAACATACTTCTAGACTCTTGGCATACTCTGCAGAGCGGAGAAAAAAACCTGATTCTTATCTGGAAGTACAGACAGACAGGCGGCGAAATGCTTTGGCTTTTGGAGCTCCGGAGTTTAGCTTCGGTGGGGTTACAGGCGGAGTGAGGGCTGCAGTTTCTGCATGTTGGCAGCTCCAAATAACAATCCATCAACTGCTGCTTCCAGTCTGCTCGTTCAGGAGCAAACGCATCATCTAATCTCACCCTGACTTATAGATCCCTCCTGTCAGATCGCTGCTTTTTAAACTTGCTGCTTGACTGACAGGGTTAAATATTCTTCATTCATTCTTACAGTTGCACCATTTTTTGTTTGTCGAAACATTTGAAATGCAGAACACATTAAAGTCTCGTTTGTCGGGGTCATGTTGCACATATGCTTCTGTATTTTTCTACGTTTGCTCAGATTATATGGAAATGCGTTACTCGTTTGTCAAACCTACGTTGCCAATCATCTTTCTGTGTCTTTAATCGAAAAGATACTAAATCTATCTTTTATTTGTTTACTTTACTTTACCCTCTAACTTCTTCATGACCTTATTCATTTCGTAGAGTGTCTCATACATAACCATTTTTGGATTTTGTTCCATTTTAATTCATTATTCATCTGACTATTTAATTATTTACTCGTTTTTATTTACTTCCCTGCATACCTACTTACTGTTTGAAAAGCACTCTTTTATGGATAACAATTATTAGATTTGATTAGATTGTTAATTACATACTCATGGTTTTAGTTAGAGAATAATATGCACTGTCTTGCTTACTTGATTTGCAAATTGGAGGTTTTTTTAATTATTATTTTGTCAGTGTGCAGAGACGGTGGGCTGATGCAGAGACTCATTCTACTGTTGCTCTACTCATTGTGAGCGGTTTCACCCAAAATGTAAATGTAAACATTACACCTACACGATGCCCGTAATATTTCAGTGTGGTAATCCTCAATCAACAGGCCCCACTGGGGGAAAACAGGCCTCTTCTGTGTGTGTGTGTGTGTGTGTGTGTGTGTGTGTGTGTGTGTGTGTGTGTGTGTGTGTGTGTGTGTGTGTGTGTGTGTGTGTGTTGTGTGTGTTGGCAGAGGGCCAGTTCCTACTCTGTACCAAACACTGAGCTGAGTCGGATGCTTAGTGGAAACAGACAAGCCAAATCGGCGAAGAGTGACCTATTTTGTTGCCGTGTGCCGCTGGGAGTGTGTTTTCTCCCTAAACTCACCCCTGCTTGTGCCCCCCCCACCCCTTTCTACTGAATTGCCCTTCAGTAGATGCACGGCCTCAGAGCCACACCTACTGATGTGGTCCGAGCTCTTCCCCTCTCTTCCCCTTTTTCGCTCTCCACCCCTCTTCAGAGGCACCTAATTATGAAAACCCTGACTCATTTACATGGCTATGTTTGATCTAAATTACACTCCAAACCACACCAAATTAGGATCATCTGTGAATGTAAAACACTTTTTTTCCCTCTCCCTGCTCGCCCCCCCCCCCCCCCCCCGCCCCCCTGCTCCCAGTCTGTGTTCTTGCAGCGAGCTCTGCAGGGCACATGTTCAAATGATGAAGGGGGAATTTACAGTTTTTTAACGTCCTCTGGAGACCTGCGCCTCGTCCCACCCCGCCGACTGAGAGAGGCTGGAGTCACCCACAATTATCCCAGGATCTGATCTGCAACCCCCATCCATCCCACACCCAAATTAGACAGAGCCCCCCGCCCCCTTCAGACTGACTTGATATACAGGCAGCACATTAATTAGACTATGCCAATGGCTGGCCCGGGCTAATTGCAGGTGCTTATTATGCATTGCTGTTCCCATAATGTACATCATCTTTCTGTCTCGTTCCAAATGTTTGTTTTATTCTACTCTCAACAATTCCTCCTGTATCTTAAAGCTGCTGGTTTATGGGTATTTATTATTAAGATTAAAGCCATTAAAAACAATTCCTGAATCAGTTGTTTCCACATTTGATTGTTTTCTGTTCATAAGACATGTTTAACTTTTATCAGGTTATCACATCGCGTTGTATGTTCATGCACGTTAGCTTCAATGCTAGCAGAGTTAGCAGAAAGCTGCAGCATGCTTCTATGCAAGTCTTTTAACGCAGTGGCAACTCAACAGGTGAGTTTCTGCAGTACGTGTAAGCTGTTTTGCACAAATACACTCATCCAAAGACATTCTATCTATTGATGCAGTTAAATGTGCATGATTTCCTATTATTGCACTAATGCAATTTGAATTATTGAATTAGTAAGCCCACCTCTAAAAAACTGGAAACCATTCTTACATCCAAAAACACTCCTTACATCTGAGTTAAAACAGAAGAGCTTCTGAGGGGATTGACAGGTGTTAGGGCTAGAGCACAGGACAGTAATGTTTAAAATATACCCGCCTCTAGCTATGAGGTGAGAAGCTGCACATTGTACCTCCTGAGTTCAAGCAGTTGCCTCTCCCTGCCGTTTGGAGACACCAGAGTGCTAGGTCGCCTGGTGGAGCTTTTGACAAAAACGGCTGATTATTGAACTAAGATCAAACATCTCCCCACAAATCTTTGAACACGCAGCCAAACTACGGAGAGCACTGCTATTCTGAGAAGTTTGTTTTCATGCCTTCTGTTGTGGTTTGACTGGGCGGGCGAGCCGTGCCTCGTTCCCCCAAATCCGCAGAGCCTGGATCCAATAAGCCCGAGTATCTGAGTGTGGTTGGCAGAGGCAGGGCGCTTCCATCTACCTACTGTACCCCCATCACTCTGCAGGCTGCAGCTAGGTGCCTCTCTCAACCCTCAAGACTTAATTTGCAACAAATGTTGTTCGCCTTTGTTCCTTCCTCTTGATCCCACAGAGCAAAGACATTCCTTAAAAACAGTGAACCTAAAAACTCAAAGCCTACAGGTAAACAGCAGCTCTGCCTGCAGTTTCCACTAAAGGGAACGCTTTGTTGACACAAGTCTTCTTGATTTCAACAGTCATATCGATGTCTGGGATTTGCGTACAGAGCGAGTTGCCGATGATAAAGTTTGAACAGGTTTTGACAGAGTTGTTGAGGTTAAAAATGAATTGTGGTCCGAACCCGAGCCATAACGTGATCAAACACATCAGTTCTGCTCTTCTGTCTTTTGTCATCTCCCCTTTTTTTCCACCTCTGAGTTTTGCTGCAGCTTTAGGTTTATTTGCACATAGACGGCTGAAAAAGAAAGGAGGAAAAAAGAGGGATACAAACAGAGTGCGGTCGAGGCAACGAAAACCCCGAGGGGTTTATAAAAACATCTTACCCCAAAAGGAGAAAAAAAAGGGGATTAGATGGCTGCTGTCATGGAAAACGCCTGTAACTGCAATTTGGGTGTTTTTCTTTTGCGTACCTGAATTCAAACGTTCCACGGTCATTTAGTGAGCTGTAATATGTGGAGAACTCTCTTGCCCTCGGGAATTTCAAACTCACTAACTTTAAAAATGCATAGAGGATTAAACACATAAAAGCAACATGATAATAATAGAAGAGAGATCCTACAGGAGCAGAATATGTTCAGACTTTCTAATATCATAAACCGCTAGGTCAGAACAATATTCTTTATGCAGTACACTTCTGTCAGACACCAGATGCAATAATGAAAGTAAGCTTGTTAGCAAAGTGTATACTGAAAAATGTATAAGCGGCATCATAGCAGTCAAAATACATCTGTCTAAGCAGCCTTTTTGGGTCCTGCATTAACAAAATATTAAAGTTAACATTGATTTTAAACCAACAGCAGCAACCTGAGCAAGATACATTCTTGCCAATGCAGCTGCAGCTGTTTTGAAGCCATCTCAACTCTTTTCTCAAATCTTCTGCCATTTTGCTGTCATATTAGATTTAAACTGTGTGGTAAAAGAAGTATCGGCCCTAAACAGTTTCTTTATACAGATTCTTAAATCAGGATAACGTCCTTCCTTTTTTATATCTTAGTTTATGTGTCAGATATTCCCACATCTATTCTTACAAATGTGTTTTACTGTTTGAGACTACAGGCAAACTGGGATAGAGCATCATCAGATACATAGAGCTTTTATTTTGGTGAGGAGAGGTCATTACCTTTTGAGAATACCTCTCCTCCTCAGTCGTGTTTGACCTCTTTCCATCTCAATCAGAGACACAGGCCAAATGTCAACATGCCAATGAAGCATCTCTGAGCTAATAACTCCTACGAGGAGCGTTTTAAGCCCCCCTTCATCGCCTCTTGATCTCCTGAGCTGCGTTCGGTGGCGGTGAAGCTGGGACCGTTTGTCATAGCCAGGGGCGCCGGGAACCAGCGAGACGGGGACGCGCCATGAAAATCTGACTGTCAACGTGCCCTCCTCAATTTATTAAGCGGCCCTCAGAGCGCGGAGCTGGGATTTTGACCCTGATAATAAGAAGCCTAGGGGGGAAATGGCATCGAGAAGCAAGCTCCACATCCTGTTGTGCCGCGGTCAAAATGAGATGCTAATTAATTACCATTGGCATCTTTAGCAATGCATGTCAGCTCCTATTTGGTATATCAATCTGTTACGGGATCAAACTGAGGCATGCGAGGCCGGCGCTGCTTCCTGTTTCCCCCCCAGGTCACAGCAAACGCTGACTGTGACCCCCCCCCCCGCTTCATATAAAGCAATTTAACTAGCCCAAAGCGCTAAATAACCAGAAAAATGATTTGATCACATTATGGATCAATAACGATGAGTCAACCAGCTGCTGTCGCTTCACACTCTGTGTACGGAGGAAACAGCTCAGTATCCAGAAATAAATTACAAAACATACATCTGAATTACACGAGGTTGCTCTGTAAGTGCATGGGTCTTGAAGATGAACTGCATTCTGGGTAATGTACTGTAGGACTACGAAGCATTAAAAGGTAACGCAATCTGATGTTTACAGCACCGTTCAACAAGAGGAAATTCCCAGTGCTTTAGTTAATATATAAAATGTGAAAAAGCAGATTTTAAATGTAAAAATCACAAAGATGTTTTGGCGGTATATTTACTATACACGGTGTGATCATTTCCAGGTTATAGACGACTGAAATAAAAAGGCTGACGTTATTTAATATTGAGTGGCTGCCTTGAAGAATATAAATAATAGTGCAAAATGTTTATTATTTGGAAAAAGTCTAGCATGAAATAAATTAAGTAACTGGTGCAATAATTCAATGTGGTATTACATTATTAAACGGCAAGAGATCATTAGGAACAGAGAATGACCTGTGACCTTTGACTCATTTCCACCTTCAGATAATTTGCCATTTATTTTATATGTTATGTTCATAAAAACCTAATACCAGATGAATTCATTTAGTATTCGATTTAAATGTATGTAATATTTGTGTCTGTGTAACACTGAAAGACAAAGGAATACATCACTGGGGGGGAAATAGGACAGAAAGCACTCTATAAACAAATTAGGCTAACACCCCTGAGAGTGGGACTTCTTCCACTGTATACAAAACCAAGAGGAAATGTAGAAAAAAGAGAATTAATCAAACAGGTTGACCAGGTTCCTGCTTCACCAGGAGGCCAGCAGTCATTAGGCGGAGATAATAAGCACGAGGTCAGGAGATTTCTGAATTATCTCCCTTCTCCCCACTGTTCTGTCAGACTCTATGAAGTTGTGTTCGAGAGCGGCCTCGCGTTAATCAGCGCTTTAATTGCCACTTGCCTCGGAGTGTGTGGGGAATAAGGCCAATTTCTCAGAGTCTCTCCTTCAGAAAGAAGCAGACAGGTTCTTGGAAAGAGAGATGGGTGTCAGCGTGGATTACTGTCATATAGGAGGCGGATTTTACTAGTTCAGTAACCAAGTTATTACCAGGTTTTATTACCAACATGACTATCTGTCCTGTCTGCGATGATCATAGGTAAACGTGTTGCTGGTCTGTGAAGGCAGGGCTAACAGTAGGGTATGTTTTCCTCACAATTGTTCGTATGATATCTTTCGAAATGTTTTGCTTCATATTATTTGAAGAACGTCCAGCAACACATGTCATGTTACGGTGGCCAACAGGTGCAACGGTCAAGAACCGTTCCATCCGGAGAAACAATGCAAATACAAAAACACCTACATGTATATCTTTCAAAGATAATTTTCAAGGTTACTTAAAGTTACCCAAGAGAAAGGGCTCTGGCTTTAGATAGAAATCACAGTGCATTACCTTTAGAGGCAGCAGGGGCAGTAGCAGTAGAAGCATGTGTAACGTGGTATCTTAATTGCAGCAGCAGTTCGAAGTATCAGTACTCATGACTGCAATAAGAGAAGAAGACTAAGTGATATTCGTAGCAGCAGTTGTAGTGTTTATGTTACTAGGAATGGAAATAAGCACGTCAGCAGAGTGATCTCAGGAGAAGTAAAACACAATACAATATGTAGACTCCTCCCCTCTCTACAGTTTCAAATGTGTATTTAACCATCCCTTCCTATTTATCTGAATGAGACACTGTTTGTGTGTGTAAAACACTCCTGTTGCTTTAGCATCCCGTGCTAATATCATTGCATTATCTGGCATCCCTTTAATAACCCCATGTCAGCGTGATTAATGGACATTGCTTAATAAATTTCCTGTAATTAAGTGTCCACCTGCAGCCTGCCTGGAATCAATTACCTTTTGTTTATGCAATTTCCTCGAGGTATTTAGTTATGTGCTTCCATTATGGAGTTGTAAGATAATATCTGCTTATTCTGCTAATTCCTGTGTTACCGTATGTGACATGGCGGGCTACAGGCCTGCAGCAAAGAGGAGAGGAGAGCAGATGGATGGCAGTGAACGCAGCACTCCTACCTCATGGCCTGAGTGACGGATGCTCGCTGTTCATAAAAAGATAATCATAAGATAATAATGCATGTTCCTCTGACTGTAGATCTGCTGCCTGCTCTTCATAATGCTCCCAGACACCACTACATTAAAAACAAATTACACAATCAGAGCGCATATCAGGAAAACAAATGCACGTTATGAAATGATTGCAGATAAATTGTGACCTGAGGGTCGTCAGTTTCAACCGTGCGTGTTCTGCTGGGAAATAGTTTCAATGAGTGCAGAGTGGAAAGTTTACTAGGATTAATCTTCAGGTATTTTCAAAAGGGACACGATGCTTAATAAGGGTCCCAAGATTTAATACGTGAAGACTGAAGCACTCCTTTGTGCAGCAGTAAATCCTCAAATGAAATACCAGAGGTGGAAGAAGTACTCGGATCTTTTACGTAAGCAAAAGAAGCAATACTCTGCTACAGGAAAGAGCCCTGCGGTCAAAACCAAGCGGCAGGCAGAGTAAACTTATATACACTTTATACTAATTTACTGGGGATCATTGTTGATGCACGTGGTTCACACAGCTCGTAAAGAGGGAGCTAATTTAATTTACCTTTAATGATTATGTATACTTTCCTTTATTTGTTGTATCAGCTTATAATCTGAATAGCGGGAAGTGACAATATCGGCTTCAAAACGTTGCGTGGAGGAGAACTCTAAGGTAGCATCACATGAAAATACTCAGGTAGAGAAACTCAAATGCACTTTCCAACTCCATTAAATACACACTTTAATCCCCGACCTAATGTGGGTTAAAGGGTTTGAGTCTGTTTCCTTGTTTTTTGTCTGTAATGTGTCCTTTAAGCACCAACCCATGATTACCCACCCAGAGTGATGCGTTTAACCCGACACCTCCACCTTTACTGCCCCCTCTGACAGCATGCACTCCAGCGACTGTACCTAAAATGATAATTCCTGCTCACAACTGTTTGTCTGCATCAGACCGTGGCTGCTCATGAAATCAGATGACTCATTAGTGCAACAAGGGTGACCTTTTCATAAGGGGGGTGACATGTGAGGAAGGTCACTGTGGTTAAATGGCACACCCCTGAGTGACTGTCAATCAAGCGGCTGCCACCGTGTCGCCTCGCTGTCATCGGGCGGCGAATATTATGCAAGGAAGCCGGGGTGAATTAACCTTCCCCAGCCACTACAGCTCCAGTTTGTCAAAAAAGATAGGTTTTCATATTGTACCTAAACATGGAGGAGCGGCGTTCAGTTGTTATGCTCCATAAATCTGCGACAAACAGTCTTCTATTAAATCAAAATAGAAGATTTTTCAGTTTCTCATATTTTACGCTGCACTGTAGCTGTTATTGTATTTTATACCTGTATTATTATATCTGTGCTTGTTTAAATGTAGATATCGTATGTGTCTGAATGCTTACTTGTGAAGCACTTTGTTGTCGAAATGTGCAATATTTCAACAACTTGCCTTCTAAGTAGTGAATTTACACTTAACAAACTGCTTATTTAGAAGAAGATTTCTGTTCAGGCCACCTGTAAAGACAGTATTTAGGAACACAATGAATCAGACAGCCAACAGCTCAATTTGTCTGCCTCTTTTTGAGGTATCCAGGTCTGGCATTAATTCAGCCTGCTTCAGGGCTCATCAAAAGTAAGTGAAGGTGCGAGATTAGAAATTGTTTTTTTGTGGGGTTTTTTCAGTTTGGTGTTACCGGCGTCGTGCCCTGACAAGAAGTGACTGCAGGCACTCGAGGTGAGTCTGTGCGGGAAATCAGTTTAGAAATTACTGTTGGTGGAATGAGTGTGGCGCGCATGAATGAGAAATAGATGTCAGTGTGCATTTCAGCAGCCAATCACTTGAGTGGGGCTCTCCAGGAACACAAGTGAGAAGTGGGCAAATAATTGGACTCCCTGTGTCCTGTTAAAATATGTGTATCGGTAGAAAGAGCCGGGGAAGGTGTACTTCACTCGGCAGAATGCAGAAGATTTGATAAATATGAGAAGGGAGGCTCTTGAGGCCTTCACTCCAGCTTTCCTAGAGGAAAAACAAGGCTCTGCCGTAATGACTGGAACTGCCGTTACCCGCGCATCAATCTGAATCTGCATCAGACCTGTGTGTTTGCAGCACGAGGAATACTCTCAGGGAATGTTGCTCTGTCAACTTCTGCAGGATATATTGCACATAAAGAGTCAAAAGTAGGCATTATTTCGATTGGTAGGAAAGCAGACCAATCGAAAAGGCTGTGACATATAAAGTTTAGGTCGAGTTCAAGGAAGTTTTGAACTCTCCCTGACAGTTTACATCTTACTTGAGCAACAGGAATGGCTACAAATGCAAACGTTTAAGCCAGAATTACAAGGATTACGTATTTGTCTCTGTGGATTTAGGCATATAGATGTTAAAGAGTTAAAGAGACAAGATCATAAGTGACTGCACTTCGCAGCAGTTCAGAAAAAAGTCAAGGCACCCCTCATAATGCATTGTGAAGCTCTCAAAAAACAACAACCCATTTTAAGCAACAGATATGAACAGATTCAAGGTTAAATGCATCTAAAAATATAAAACTGCAGGGTCAATATCAGGCTATAATGTGCAATTATGTGAATATTTGTATTATTTATGTCAGGTCATCATGATAAGTTTCTGCATAAATGATCAAAATTGCTTTCACTAAATATTCACTAATAGATGTCGCTTTTAATTGGAAACATTTGGGACAAAAGCCCCCTAAGAAAGCTTTTCCAGCCTACATATGTCACTTTCTCTCCGCATGTGCAGTAATTATGTTTTCCTCATATCACAGAGCAGTTGAAGAAAACCAGACACCCTTCGAGTCTGATCGGCAGCGTTTAATTGGTTCAAAAACTCAGAGCCAGGAATAGAGTCAGTCAGCAGCGAGCGTTACGTAACTGTAATTTAGTTTGTTCTGGGTCAGCGGGCCTCGCTCTGCCACGTTCAAAAATGTGACAATTCTTATTAAACACAGTGTGAACGACGCGGATCAGCAGCAGGATCCCGCCGGAGGTTACATGCTTATATATCAGTGACAAATATTGAATTAATTAATCACAATTTATAATTTCATGCCCCTAAAACAAAGGGAAACTTAGCAATATTGGTCATATGTGTTAGCATGAGCAATAATGGACGCATTAATTGTTGCACATTATATTTAGTCATTCTTTTTCTGTCTACTTTTGTTTTGTTAGTCTTTGTTCATATTTAAATTAGGTTTATTGATCAAAAAGTACTATTAA